>NW_020948739.1:10197756-10391192 GCF_900497805.2 Vombatus ursinus
CTCCCTCCCTCCTCCTCCTCCTCCTCCTCTCCTCTCCACCCCTGGAGATCCTGGAGGCATAGTGGGAGATCTAATAGATGGTCGGTTACAATACAGCTACTTCTCCTGCCTGACGATATCATCTGTACAAACTTTTTATTCCGGAGTTCCAGTCCTTTCACCAGCCTCTGGTGCCTGACTTTGCTTAGGTACCACGGGAAGAGCGCTGGATTTGGAGCCAGAAAACTTGGGTTTAAAACTGCTACTTAATACATCTGTACGTTTGAGCAAGTTATTTAACTTCTCAAGGCCTCAATGCCTTATCTGTCAAATGAGGGAGTGAGAATATATGCCCAGTAAAGTCCCTTCCAGCTCGAAATTTGTGATCTTCGGCTTCCCTCCCGGCTCTGTGTCTGACCCTCTCCATAAATTTCACCTACCCACAATTTTCTCTTGCCCTTCCCTCTTCCCTGGAGGTTCCGTCTACTTTCTGGCTGCAGGAAGGGGCTCCCCGGCGTGAGCCAAAGGGGCGGAGTCCCCAGCAGTCTCGGCCCGCCCCGAGGCCAGGCTCTAGGGGCTGGGAGGGGGCGGGGGAGGGGGGCGGCGGGCTCCCAGCCTCTCACAGGATGAAAATTCCTACTGTCCGCAGGGAGGGCGCGTGTGTGAAAGGCGCATTGATGCGACCGGAGGCAGCAGCGGCTACAGAGAGCGCCAGGGCCAGACACTGACCAATTCAGCCGTCTCCCACCCCCTCTTTCTAGCGGGCCAGAGCTTAGCCAAGCCTTTCAGCCGCTCACTCGGCCTGACCATGCGCTCCTCCGGCCCGGCTGCTGCCTCCGCTTCTGCCCGGCTGCACCTCTGCCTCCTGCAGCTCCTGCTGCTTCTGCTGTGGCCCGCGCCTTTGGGCGGCATGGAGAACCCCAAAGGAAAGCAGAAATCGCAGCTCCGTCCCAGGGAGGTTGTGGACCTGGTGAGCCCGTCTCATCCCGTCCCGTCCAATCTATCCCCATCTCGTCCCGTGGGAGGGCTGAGGGCCCAGGGAGTTGGGGAGTAGAGGGTAGTTGGAACCACAGGCTAAGGAGTAGATGGAGGCAAGAGACTGGCCCCAGCTGCGTGGGCAAACTGGGTGGTGCTGGCAAAGCTGGAGAGGGAGCTCGGGCTGCTGAGGCTGGAGAGATGATCAAAAGCTACAGATGGTACTGTTGGGTGTGGCTGTCTGCCCCGCTGCCTCATCTATATGTTTGTCAGTTTGCCTGCTTGGCCATCTCCGTGTGTGTGCGCCTGCCTACTGAACTTGGTGGGGGTGGGGGGCGGGAAAAGGTCGTCTAATGTCTGTCTACGTGGAAGGAAGGACGTGCTGTGGGGCTTGGGATTCTGGAGAGGGAAATTAACTTGAAGAAGGAGAAATCTTGGAGTGATGATGGCTTTGCCACAGTGAAGAGGGAGGCGCTCCCCATAAGAAACTTTCGCTAACCACGGGCAGGTTAGCACCTTTGCAATTTTTAGTCTTAGAGGATTCAAGAAACCAGGCTTAGCTCTATGCCTGGACGATGCGGTGGAACAGAACTTCACTGGCGCTCCCTATGGGTTACTACTGAAATATCTAGAAGCTGTTAGTTACTAGAAGAGATTCAAGAGGATTTGGAGTCCAAGGACTTGTGTTCAAATCCCAGCTCTACCCCTTTGTACCTATGCACCTCTGAACAAGTCTTTTAAAGCTGGGCCTCCGTTTACTCATTTGTAAAATGAAAGGGCTAGACTAGGTGTTCTCTAAGGCTATAAATCCTATGAGTTTATGAAATTATGTATCAAGTGATCCTTTGATCTTGGATATAACCTTCTTGTTTCTGATAGTTGTCAGGAAAAAGTTGTGTAGTAAGGTAGTTTTCCTCTCTCTGCTCCTGGTTTCCGTTAAGATCTTGTTTACTTTTAAAAGGAAAGTGGTGTAAGGAAGCAGTTTTTTTTTTCTCCCTACTCTCTTGAAGGCTTCTCCTTTCAATTTGGAGTTATTTCTTCTTGAAATTACTTTGTTTTGTACTTATCTGTGTATCCAGTCCTATTTTTTACCAAGGAGAATGTAAGCTCCTTGAAGGCAGAGATAGTGTCCTTTCTCATCTTTGTATCGCCAGTGACCAGCACAATGATCCCCCTTACTCCATTTCCCACTCCCCCCTCCCCAGTCTAGTAAATAAACAAACAAACAAACAAAAAAAGGTTAAGAACTTCAGGCAGTAGTACTGGAAAGGCTGGAAAGGCTGCATATTTAGCTAACTGTTGTTCAAATCTGAGAAAAGTTTGCCTGTTAATATTTAGAAACCTGATTTCTCCCTCCTCCCTTACACTGAACTCTTCTTGACCATTGCTGTGGTCACCAAAAAGAAGTAAACTGCAGTTCCTACTCCCCATGTAGACAGCCCATGGGGACTCTTTCTCTCCTAGTCTTCAAATTACAAAGGAAGTCAGACAACATGGGTTTTGTGGATTGTTATTCTTTTCTGCTGGCAGAGAGGTTCATTTCAACCAAGTAAGGACACATTGCATGGTCCTTTCCTTAAGTTAGGAGACTAAGGACAGATCAAGGATTTCAGTGCAAAAAAAGTCTCCCTGCCTTTCCCATTCTCCACTCCATTTTCTCTTTCCCTTAGACTTCTGAGCCTCTCTTCTCCCCATCTAAAGCCTGCTTCTTACATTGATGAATTAACAGGTCAGGGGGGAAAAAAAGTAAAGGTCAGGCCAAAAAAAAAAAACACAGGAAAAATCGAGCAGAGCCCATGCTCTGTAAATCCTACTAACCCACAAAGGCTTTGAGTACATGTACTAGCTAAGTGCAAAAATTTATCACCAGGTTGATCAATGGTAGGGGCGAGGTGAGAAAGGAAGGATGAATTTTTTGGAAGTAGCAACTCAACAAGACCACCTATCCCAGTGAATGGGGTTGTAGTCCTTGTGGGTGCAGGGAGGGCCCACACCATGGAAATTACAAAACCTTCACCTATTGAAAACATAATGAACATTTCCAATGATGAATGAGTTTGTTTATTTATTAGTAATCTTCCTGTGCTTACTCTATATCAAGGGATAGTGGAAGCAGTACTGGACTTGGAGTAAGGAAGACCTGAGTTCAAATCCTGCCCCAGACACTTACCTGTTTGACCCAAGGCATGTCACTTCACTTCTCTTGGCCTCAGTTTACCCATCTGTAAAGTGGGGATGATAATAATAGTACCTAGTTCACAGCTAGGTTGTATAGTGGATAGAGTACTGGGCCTGGAGTCAGGAAGACCTGAATTCAAAGACAGCCTCAGACACTTACTAGCTGTCTGACCCTGGGCAAGTCACTTAACGCTATTTGTTCATCTATATTGCTCATCACTTAACTCAGTTTCCTCATCTATAAAGTGAGCAGGAGGAGGAAATGGCAAACCACTGCAATATCTTTGTCAAGATAATCCAAGATGGGGTTACACAGGGTTGGAGACGGCTGAAACAACTGCACAACAACAACTTCACATAGTTTTTTTGAGAATCAAATCAGATAACATATATAAAGTACTTTGCAAGTCCTAAAGTGCTATATAAATGTCAACTGTTATTTTTCTACCTTAGGTACTTACAAACTGTGTGAGATTAGGCAAGTCACTTAAACTCTGTAAGCCTTTGTTTTCTCATCTGTAAGATGAGTGAGAATAATAATATTTATTTCACAAAGCTATTGAGAGGATCTAATAAGGTACTAAACATAAAAGCATTTTGCAAGTCTTTAAGCACTATATAAATAACATATATAAGTATATATGTTATATAATTATAATATTTAAATATATATATTATATATAGTGTGTGTGTGTGTGTGTATGCGTTATGCGCAGCATGCTATTATGGATTAAGAATTGGCTTTGAAGCCAGAAAGACCTCTGTTTCTGACTCGTACTGGCTGTGTGACCTTGAGAAAGTCACTTAAACTCTCAATTCTTTGGACTAAACTAGGTATCAAACTCAAATAGAAACAGGAGTCACTTAACCTTACACGAGGATTCCTGTAGCCACATATTGACTTAGAAAACCACAAAGTAACATTATCTATGTTGTATTGTATTTTTGTTTATTTTGTTAAATGTTTCTCGATGATAGTTTAATCTGGTTCAGGCTGCACTTGAGAATGTTGTAAGCTGCATGGGTATTTGACACCTCTAACTCTCTCAGATATAAATTTCAGAAAAGATGCCCTTTCATTAGTAGAGAGAGTCTCTTCACCCTAAACCAATGAACTCACAGGTCCACTCCCTATCTATAAATTTCAAGTATTCCAATTGTCAACTCTAGAGGTCTACTAGTTTGTGTGGTGTTTGCATGCCATTTACATGGTATGGACTTAAAATCTCTTTCCTTCTTTGTTGCTTTTCCTTTAAAGCAGATGTGATAGGCAGTGCAGAGTAGTGCAATGAATGTTTTGACTTTGAATTAAGAGAGGCCTAGGTTCAAGTCCTGCCTTTGATTATTAGCTGTGTGTGGTCATGGCATATCACTTAAAGTCCAGGAGCTTAGCTACTTTGCCTGTGATATCATAATACTTGTAATACTTCCCTCATAGGACTGTGATGAGGTTCAAGTGAGATGTATGATAGGTGGTACATTGTAAGATATTAAACTGTATATAAATGCCAGCTGTTATTATTGAAGCCTGTGGCATTCACCTCTTTCCCCAGCATGGATATGGGTTGGACTAGATAACCTCTGAGTTTGCTTTTAATTTTAACATTTGGTTATTCTTTAAACCCTCTCCTCTGCATATTCCTTTTGCTGTGGTCACCCAGATTTGATCCACCCAGCTTGGAAAAGCTATTCTAGACACTCCCAACATACATTCTCTTTAAGGAAAAACAAACAAACAAACAAAAAAACTAAATTAAATTGAATTCAGTTACAAACACTTTTTTCTTTCCTGCCCATATCCCCTGTCATTGAAGCAAAAAAGAAAAATTGAATCTTTGTAAGGAGTATTCACAGTCAAGCAAATCAAATTCCTGATTGTCTATGTCCAGTAATGTATGTCTCATTCTGGATCTTGAATCCATCACCTCTCTGTGAAGTGACAAATAAAATGCTTCAATCCTCTGGAATCATTGTTGGTCATTGTCTTGATGAGAGTTCTCAAGTCTTTCAAAGTTGTTTTTCTTTGCAATGTTGATTTCAAGATGGAAGAAAGCATGAAAAAAAACTAGTGAAGTTTTAACCAAGTAAGGTCTGAGTGAAGTGCCTCTGAAAGTCATAGAAAATCCCAATGATGAACAGGCCCAGAGAGCAAGACAAAAGTTGATGTCTACTATTGGTGGCATGGCTATGGGACCAGTTGACCTAGGAATAATTAATATCCCACACACTTCCCAAATTAGATTAAATACATGTTAAATATCTGGAAGCACAGTATATGTGGCAAATCTGAATTATAAAGTTGGTTGGGATAAATTGAAGGAAGTGTTCTGTATGGCTAATGTATTTAGAGTAGACATTCTTGAAGATGAAAATGGGAAAAGTCATGGAATCAACATTGTTACTTTTGAACAGCTAATTGAAATGTAATATTCAATGATCAACTTCTGTTTTACAGACCAACACATGTGAAATGATGAGAGAGCCTTGTTCTGAGATACCTCTAGTAACTCTTTCATAGACTTGGTAACATTGGTATGGGACTGGAATCAGATGAAATTCCCATTGATGCCAATCATCTAAAAAAAGACATAAGAGTATCTAAATATGACCTAAGAAATGGAAATGGAAGGCATAGAATTTGAATAGACACTTGGAAGGTCCCTTTAGCTGTAGTGACATGCAAAACATGGGTCAGTTTAGATCTGGCATGAACATGGGCCAAATGAGTAAGATGGATTGTGGAATGACTGGAAGATTTGAAAGAAACTTTGCTTGAAATGAGATAGGAATGGCTCACAATTTTTGAGAAACTCTTCTGATGGGAATGAGTGGTAGCAGTGGCAATGACCCTGGAATCAAATGGATAGGCCCACAAATTGATCACATAAATGGGTATGGGATGAAAGGAATGGATTCTGGTCTGGGTCATGGAATAGACAGAATAGGATCTAATATGAAGAGAATGGGCCTTGTCATAAATTGAATAGTTTCCACTCTAGAGGGAACAGGATCAGGAATAGAGCAAAAAGGTTCTCTTGAAATAGGCTACATAACCACAGGCATTGATAGAATGAGTAGGACAGGTATAAGGGAAAAGGAAATGGGTTTTGGTATTGAGGAAATTGCTACACCTGTAAGTTGGGTTTGTTCAACTATAGATTGAATGGGATCAAGTGTGGTAGATGTTGCTAGATGTTGAATAGGATAAAGATTAGAGGTGGAGAGATTGCTGAACAGATAGATGAATAGATAAAAATGCTTAAGGAGCTACCCTTTTTGGGGGGGGAGGCAATTGGGGTTAAATGACTTGTGTAGGGTCACACAGCTAGTGTGAAGTATTTGAGGTCAAATTTGAACTCAGGTCCTCCTGATTCTAGGGCCTGTGTTCTATCCACTGTGCCACCTAGCTGCCCCTAGGAGCTACCCTTTTTAAAATAATAATTTCAGACTTCCAAATTTGTATTTTTTCTTAGTTAGCCATATTAATTTGTTTTCTGGATATATAAAGATATTTCATTTGCTTTCTGAGGGAGGGTGATTTCAATTACTTTTTAAATGACTGGGACTCCATTTGATTGGGTTTTTTTTGTTTTTTGTTTTTTTGAGGATGTGATGTACACAATTGTTTTTGTAGTTGTGGTATCTTGTTGATATTACTACTTTGGTAATAATTAAATTCTAAAAGCCCCTTAAATGGAAAAAAATAAGAAAATCTCTTCTACATCTCAGATCAGTTACAGCCCAGGAAACAGGATTTGTTTAACTGAATCTATCCTTTAAAATTCTTTGTATATTAATTACCTTTCAAAATGTTCCTTTCACACTTTCAGCAAGGTCTGCCCCCTGGTGGTGTTTTTGTTTTGGAATCCTGGGAAAAGGACTAACCTTGCTCTATGTAGAAAATAGAGAAGACAGCCAGTGATAAGACTCAGAGGTGGGAATGGATAGCGTTGTCCTGGATGGAGCTGAAGTTAGATGACTAGCAGAGATTGAGGTGAATTAGGTCACTTCGGGACAGAAGTTTTTACTTGATTCCACAGAGACATTAAGAGACTAAGGGATGTGTTGTGGTCATGTGGCACTCCTGTTGGATTTTTTTTTTGGGGGGTCAGTGGTCAAGAGTGGATTTAGAGGAAGAGAGGCTGAGAAGCTTTGTAAGAGGAAATTATCCCTAATTCCTACAGGGAGAGTTCAGGTGGAAATAAAAAGAATATGATGGGGCTATAATGCAATGGCTGCTAGATGATGCAGTGGATAGAACACTGGGTCTGGAGTCAGGAAGGCCTTAGTTCAAGTCTGACATAAGACACTTACGAGCAGTGTGACCCTGGGCAAGTGACTTAACCCTATTTGCTTCAGTTTCCTTATCTGTAAAATGAGCTGAGAAGGAAATGGCAAACCACTCCAGTATCTTTGCCAAGAAAACCCCCAAAATGGGTCATGAAGAGTCAGACATGACTGAAATGACTAAACACACAATGTTTCAGAAATACTAATTTTAAAGGAATGATGGTTAGAGATAGAATGCTCAAGGAAGCGGATCACATGCAGAAAAAGCAAAGTCTGTCTGTTCAGAACTCTAATTGGAAAGCCTCACCATCAGTCAGTCAATAAAGATTTATTAAATATCTACAGTGTTCCAGGAACTGTGCTAAATATGAGGATACAAAACAAAACAAAACAAAATCAAAGGCAAGGAGCTCACAGTCCAATGGGGGAGAAAATAGCAAGCAACTATGTAAAAAAATTAGCTATAAAAAACAAATGGGATATAAAGGATGTGAAATCATATATCTATACATAAACACATATACACATATATAGCTATAAATGATAGCAAATAGAATGTAAAGAATATATAATTATGTTATGCATAACTATAAAGTTTAACAAAAAAAGGATGAATAGTAGATAATCAATAGAGAGAAGACGCTAGAATTAAGAGGGATTGGGAAAAGATTCCTGTAGAAGATGGGATTTTAGCTAACACTTGAAGGTGGCCAGGTAAGCCAGGGGACTGAGGTGAAGGAGAAGAGTATTCCATGCGTGAGGGACAGCCAGTGAAAATACCATAAGTTGGGAGATGAAGTATCTTGTGTAAAAAATAACAAGGAGGCTGGTGTCACTGGATTATATATTATGTGGGGGAAGAAGGGAATAAGGAAGGCATAAGAAGACTGGAAAAGTTAGGGAGAACATCGAGGCTTTTATATTTGATCCAAGAGGTGATAGAGAACCAGTGGGATTCATTGAATAGGAGCATGACATTGGCCAGACCTATGCTTTAGAAAGACCATTTTGACAGCCAAGTGGAGGGTGGACTGAAATAAGGAGAGACTTGTGGCAGGCAGACCAACCAGTAAGGTATTGCAATAGTTCAAGTAAGAACACCAGAGTGGTGGCAGTGTCAGAGGAGAGAAGGGAACACATACAAAGATGTTACAAAGGTAAAGTTGACAAGCTTTGGCAACAGATTGCATATAAGTCATGAGAAAAAGTGAAGACTTAAGGATTACATCTAAGTTGTAAGTCTGAATGACTGGAGAGATGGTAGTCCCATCATCAGTAATAGAGAAATTTGGAGGGGGGAAAAGTTTGGGGAAAAATATAAAGAGTTTAATTTTAGACATGGTGCATTTAAGATGTCTGTGAGTCATCCAGTTTGAGATGTCCAATAGAGAGTTGGAGATTTGAGATTGGAGGTCAGTAGAGAAGATAGGGCTGGATAAGTACATTTGAGAATCATCAGCATAGAGGAGATAGTTGAATCCAGGAGAGCTGGTGAGATCACCAATGGAGAGAGAAGAGAAGAAGGCCCAGGACAGAGGCCTGGAGGACATCCATGGTTAGAAGGCATGACCTGAATGAACCAGCAAAGTATATTAAGGAGTGAGCAGATAGATAGGAGAACCAGGAGAGAATGATGTCTCAGAAATCTAGAGAGAAGCGAATATCAAGGAGAAGAGGGTGAATGGCAATATCAAGGCTTGTCAAGAAGAGTGAGGGTTGAGAAAGGGCCATTAGATTAGACAATTAAGAGATGATTGGTAACTCTGGAGAGAGCAGTTTTGTTTGAATGATGAAGTCAGAAAACAGCCAAACTGTAGAGAGTTCAGAAAAGAGTGAGGAGAAAGGAAGTGATGGCATCATTATAGATATGGCCTTCTCAAGGACTTTAGCCATGAAAAGGAGGAAGGATATGGGATGATAGCTAGTGGGAATGGATGAATCAAAAAAGTTTTTTGGAGATGGCAGAGATATGGACATGTTTGTAGGCAACAGGGAAGTAGCTGGTAGATGGGGAGAGATTGAAGATAAGTGAAAAACTGATAGAAAGGACAGTCTACTGGAGAAGAAGGGATAGAATGGAATCATTTGTGCTTGTAGAGGAGTTTGCCTTGACAAAGAGAAGAGTTGCCTCTTCATGTGATACAGGGTAAGGGAGGAAAGAGTAGAAGGCAACTGCATGATATGAGATGGGAGGAGGAGAGAAGAGGAAACTCTTGTTGAATTACTTTCATTTTTCTGTAAAATATGAGACAAAGTTCTCATCTGTGAGAGGAGAAGCCTCTCTTGGTTTGAGGAGGGATAAAAAGGATTTGGAAGAACTGCTATGGTGAGTGGAATAATGAGTCAATTAGGGAGATTTAAAAGGAATTTTATCTTGATTCTTATGGAAGCCTAAGATTCAATGAAGTGGTGATGAGGAGGGATTGAATTCCTGGTCCTGGCAAAGGAAGGGGGTGAAAGATGAAATGCCTTTCATCAGTGAAAGCCCAATTGAGGTTCTGTAACATAAATTTTTAGTGGACTCAGTAAGCATGGTTTCATAATTTTCTCCAGCTTTATTTAGCAGTACATTTATGGAAGCAAAGGTAACTAACGGTAGGAGTGATCCTAGACTGAGACTTGGTAGGGCTGGATCAGTGAGAGAAAAGGACAGTGCAGAGGTGAACTGTTTCACCAAGGGGTGAGGGGGAAAGTATAAGTAGTGCTGGCATGATGGGCTGGGAAATAACTAAAGGGTTGAGCTATTGGAGGACATGGTGTGGATGAAGAATTAGGTTTGGTATTGCAAAGGAGAGGTAAGGTTTAGTGATGATAATACAAAAGATAATACCAGAATAGGCCAAAATGGTTTCTCTACCTCTGCCCCATTTGAAATGCAAATCTCAATAGTCTATATTTTTGCCAGTGAACATGAATAATATTTTTAGAATAAAAATTAAATCCAAATAGAACTCGGGCTTTTAAAATACTTTGCCAGTACCTAAATTTTTAGCCAAGACTTCAAAACACCTTTTCATATATTGGCTCACTTTCACACTTCTTGGACAACAAATAAGCATGCAGCTATCTGTCTGTCTGTCTGTCTATCTATCTATCTATCTATCTTTTTAGAGAAAATAGTGGTGTCCCAAATTATGAGGAAATTCAGTTGTAGAGGAAGAGGGTTTTTTCAATGTCAGTGAAGCACATTGGAAAGATAAGCATTAAGCTTACTGACAAACTCCAGATGCAAAATGATCCAACCTGAGCTACCATCATCTCTGGCCCCAGTGATCTGACTAAATCCTGTTCTTAAATAGTGAGAATTGAAGCATAGCCAATCTAATAAAAAATTATTAAGCAACTAGTTGAAAGGTTCATTGATAAATGCTTGGGGTACAGACAAAATAAAAAAAAACTGTTCCTACCTTCAACAGGCTTACATTCTACTGCCAGGGTATCAAACTATTTACATACATAAGCCTATCACAGGCTTATTTGAGAAAGCAGAGGGGGAGGAAGAAGATTCTGGTAGGGAGTAACACATAAGTTGATTCTTAGCGGAAGCCTAGGATTCTATTAAGAGGAGATGAGGAGGGAATGAATTTCTGGCCCAGGAGACATTCTGGCAAAGGCAAGGGGGTGAAAAGATGAGATTCCAAGTGCAGGGGATAACCGGTTAGACTGGAATATAAATTACACAAAAACTATTGTGAACAGATCTGAGAAGACATACAGCAGCAGCATTGTGAAAGACTTTAAATGCCAAGCTGAGGAGGTTGCATTTTATCTTAGAGCCAGTAGAGAGCCATTGAGGAGTGATATGACCGAACTTGTGCCTTAGGAAGCTTACTTTGGCAGCTATGTGGAGGATTGGAGACGGGAAAGATTGGAAGCTGGCAGTCTATTTAGGAGGTTGTCACACTACTCCAAGGAGGAGGAGGTGGTGGTGACAGCAGTGAGAATAGAGAGGAGTAGAATGTGGGTGATCTTTTGGAGGTAGAATTGGTAAGATTTGGTGTCCAATTGGATCGATGGGATGAGGGAGAGAAATCAAGGAATTTAGATGTTGCCAGCCTACTGAACTGAAAGGCGGCAGTAGTTATCAGGGTTCATCATAATATATAAGGAAACATGTATTTCCTCTTCGATCATAGGGGTATACAGTGTTATAAAATGGTAGCACCAAATTCTTCACTATAATATATAAAATTATATTTTTAAAGTGATAATCTGGATTATGGTTGGCCAACATTAAGTAAATATTACTTTTGTTAAAATCATGTATCATATTATTCCAAGAAAATTTTGTCAGTGTTTTCTTATGTAGAGTCACATGCACAAGTGTCATTTAAAAGATTCTCAAGTGCTGTTTTTTTTTTTAAGTGCTGTTTTCCTAATCAGGATATATCTTTGCATTATAATTAAACTATGTTGTGGTGGGTTTTCTTCCCCCCTTTCTCTTTCTTTCTCCTTAGTATAATGGAATGTGCATACAAGGACCTGCTGGGGTTCCTGGCAGAGATGGAAATCCTGGAGCCAATGGCATCCCTGGTACTCCTGGAATCCCAGGTCGGGATGGATTCAAAGGTGAAAAGGGTGAATGTCTGAGAGAAACCTTTGAAGAGAGCTGGTCACCCAACTATAAACAGTGTTCGTGGAGTGCACTTAACTATGGGATAGATCTTGGGAAAATCGCAGTAAGTAAATTTAGAATTTTTCCAAGCTGAGATATCCAGATTGCAAGGTTTGTGTGTTAAGTCTCTAGTTAAATTTCCTACATCTGGCCCAAAGTCATCTCAAGACTTCTAATTCAAGAGCAGACACCCTGACAACTTTAAGTTAAAACAAACTTAGCTTCAGTTTCCAAGTATAAAAAATAGATCATAATTCAGAGCCAATTTCATAAAAGAAGTCATCAGACCAACACATTACCCTGCTGTCTTACCTAGTGTCTAAAAATGACTCTAAAAATGTTTAGGTAAAAAATAATAAAAGTGAATGTGGAAGCTTCATTAAATGAGGAACTCTTAAGAATATGTCTAGGGGGTAATTCTTCAGTCATAGAAGTGCCCTTGATTTGAAATGGATTGTCGTAAAAGCTTGGCCAAATTTAAGGAAGGCAAGAGTAACAGTGTGAACTATTTCAGATTATGTTGCTTTATCATATTTGTATTTGAAATAACAGCCTATTAGACAATACATTTTGATCAAAGATCCAGTCAAATTAAATGGTTAAATCTGCTTCAGAAATAGGCTGTGTGAGTGTGAGGATAGAATAGTGTCAAAGCACTCTCTGGGATTTAACACTCTTGGGCCTACAATTCTGTAGTACAATTTTGATTGATCCTTCTCAGGAGGAAACTCTTAATTCCTCCCCCGCCCCCCCAAGTATTTGATTAAGAGTACATTTCTGATTAGGAATACATGGGAATCAGCCCTAATTGATATGAATTCAACCCCTGGCAGAATTCTGTTACCAGAGAACTAGGAAAAACTTTTGTACGAGTTCTGAATTTGTATCATTCAGCTCCATATCTTTGCACTGTAAGGAATGTGGGCCATTGCTTGATATATAAATATACAAAATTTTAGGGCAGTATCAATTAGGTGACCACCTTATATGAGTAAAATTTTAACATGACTGTTGTAGTTTTAGCAACTGAGGGATTTATGCTGGCATCTAATTTCCAGGAAAGTGTTCTCTTAAAATAAATGCCCAGATATTTAAATCCTCAACACTAATGAATAGGTTGATAATTTGCAGCCCATCCAAAGCTGCTAGGTTTCTTTCCATTTAATTTATATTTATTTATAGTATCTGTTATGTACAGTGATCTATGTTAAGCTCTAAGGATACAAAGATGCAGACCTTTTCCTCAAAAAGTTTAAAATCTAGTCAAAGAATGGAGTCAGGAAGGATTGAGACAGGTATACAAATACCTATGATTTAAGTTAGAATATGTTTTTGTGCACAGGAAAGCTCAGAGAAGCATGAGAGATTCAAGAAGGGAAGCATCCTTTCTAGCCAAAAAGATCAAGGAAGGCTTCATGGAAGAAGTGACACTTAAGTGGGACCTTGAAAGAGAAGGATTCAGTAGGTAGAGATGAAGGAGAGTCCTCATCACGCCTGGGGAATGTCATGTAGAAATGGGAGAGGGTAAGACAAGATGAGAGAAGAGTGGGGAGTACAGTTTGGCCAGAGTGAAATGAAAAGACATTCTGTAAAACAAGGTTAGAGACAGTGGGTTAGAGCCAGGTTGTTCAGGGCCTGAATGCCCTAAGGAATTTCCTTTTTCTTGGGTAGACAATAGGAAGTCACTGAAAGTTGTTGAGCTGGGAAGTGACCTGATCAAATATGGACATCAGGAAGATTTCTTTGGCAGCTCGGTCAAGGATGGATTAGGGAGGAGAGAGAGGCATGAGGCAGGGAGGTTAATTAGAAGGCTAATATAATAACCCAGGTGAGAGGCAGTCTGAGCTTAAACAAAGATGGTTTCAGTGGTAGTGGAAAGGAAAAGAGGGATATGATACATACTTTGAACAAAATACAGATCTTGGCAAGTGATTGGATATGAAGGATGAAGGGAAGGGAAGAGTGGAATATAACTCTTTAGTCAGGCAAAAGGGCAGGTCTGGAGGAGAGATGCTGATCTGTTCTGGATTTGTTAAATTTGAAATATCCGCAGAACATAGAGGGACCCAGCAGGCAGTTAGAAATGTGGGACTGCATTGCTAAGAGATGTGGAAGCTAGAGAATGGATATAGGAATATTAGATTGAGGTGATCATTTGAAGCTAATGTGGATGAGATTGTCAACGGGTAGACTAGGGAGTTGGAAGAGGACTTAGGACAGAGTCTTGGGGGATGTCCACTATTAGGGGTTGGGAACAGGAGGAAAAATTGAAGTATTACCAAGATGAGTGGTCAGAAAGGTTTGAAAGAGAACCAAGTAAACAGTGTCACAGAAATCAAGGGAGGACAGAGATTCAGGAAAGAGTGGGGGTGGTGAACAAGAGTATTAAATGCTGAATAGAGATCCAATGATGGGGACTGAGAAGAACCCTTTGGGCCATTTAATAATAGCTGTAGCACCAGGCATTGTGCTAAGCACTTTACAATTATTGCCTTTTTTGATCCTTACAACAGCCCTGGGAGGTAGGAATTATTATTATCCCCATTTTACAGATGAGGAAACTGTGGCAGACAGCAGTTAAGTGACTGGTTCAGGGTCACACAGCTAATAAGTATCTGAGGCTGGATTTGAACTCAGGTCTTCCTGACTCCAAATCCAACAATCTATCCACTATGCCACCTAAAAAACATTGCATTAGTTTTTTAATATTAATTATTTGGAGAATATTTTTCTTTGCAAGAGTTGCAGTGGTTAATATCTTTTTGAACCTATGTGACTACAAATTAATAGGATCATATTATTCTCATAAAGGACAGATTTTGGCAAAAAATTTAAATTTTAATTAACTAAATTAATTAAATAGCCCTTAATTTTAAAGGATGAAAAAAGAGGCCAAGGGAGAGAGCAAAATTAAAAAGACAACCTTTAAATGATGTCATTAAGGTGAAGACTGAATAGCAGTCAGTCTAATGTGTTGTTTTTTTTTTTCCAGCCAAAGACAAGGTTTATTAAAGATCCACCATGTTGACCAGACACTTAAGGAATCTAAGCATTTGTATCACTAATGCAAGTGGGCCAGATTTTAAGAATCTGAGCCCTTGGCTAGATTCTTAAGAATCTGAGCATTTGTGAGCCATTGCAAGTGGGCCAGATTTTGAGAATCTAAGCACCTTAATGGAAACAAGATGGACCTTATATACAGAAAGACTGTGGGAGGGATCTTGGAGTGGCCAAGCAGTTTGGGGTGACTGGAAGAGGGGTCTGGGAGAAGGGGTATCTTGATGAGTATGGCCAGTAGGCGGGTGGCTGGAGGAGGAGTCTAGGGAGGATCTTGATGGGAGTGACTGGGAGGTGGAGAATGGGGTCTAGATGGAATCAGGGGTGGGAAGTAGCTGAAGATAATAGACAATGGAGGGCCGGGCTAGGTTAAGGGTAACAGACAATTGGGAGATTGGGCGTGAGTGATAAGGAAAGGCCAGTTGATGGAATTACAGCCTCAGGGGAATGCTAGAGACTTCCTTGATTAAGTGGTAGAATCAAGGAGAGTTCAAAGAGGGCCTGTAGACAAAGGGGACCCAGATTTTTTTGGGGTGAGGGCAAAGGTATCAGGCAGTAGCCCATTATTCCCCATTATCTATGTCAATATCACAAATTCCATGAAGCCATTGTTGAATCAGGAAGAAGCTTTATTAACGACCTGGGAAGGCTAGGCGTCCTGCATGTGTGAGAGCACACATGTGAGAGCACGTGTATGGACAAATGCACACCTTTTTATTTCCTGTTCCCCATTCAAATTTCCTTCCCCTGTTTCCCCATTCATTGGGTACTATAGAGATTACAGCTTATTCGAAGCACATAATTTCCCCACGTGAGTCTCTGCCCCTAATTACATCTCCCCTCCCCACAATTTGGTGACCCTGGCCCTTGCTTGGGAACACCCTTTTTTTGTTATCCTCAGAACTGGTTTTCCTACCTGTTAGTTAATATAACTCCCTTTTGTTCAACTTCCACCTAGCCCCTACACTGCATTCCTTCAGGTTTCCACTTGGTTTTTTGTGGAAAAACTATTTCTCTGACTCCAAACTCTGATTGAGTGATATGCAGAAGCAATATCCATATATCCCACATTCCCCCCCTCAAACAAATGGGACCCAAATTCTTTTGGGGTGAGGGGTGAAGATCTCTGCTTCTGAAACTGCTTCTTGCTGGCAAGGGGTGTAGACCTGTCCTTGCCTCGCTGGGTCCTATTCAAGAGGTCAGAGTTCAGGTCTAGAGGGCTAGAGACCTTGAACTCGGTCAGTCCAGTGTTAAAAGAGATGCATGGACTATATAGTCTCTGATCACAGTCAGTGCGTGTGATTATTTTGTCACTTAATATAGGGAAGAGCTTTATAACCAGTCAACCAACTTTTCTAATAAAAATGTGTTTCCTCCCTAAGGGTTTCATTGTACTGTTAAAAAAATCTGAAACAAAAACCTAGTACGGTGAGTGAGTGAAGGAAGGCCTTTATTACTCTTCTTGAAAGAGAAGCAGGCACAATACACTTTAGTAGCACGTGAGCACTGGTTCAGTGGTAGAATCAACTTTTAAAACCTTAGTAAGATCCATACTCCACCCATCAGGGCTACAATTGGTCTGGTTCATCTGAGTTACACCTTTCCCGTACAGCGCATCGCATGTTCGTCCATGTTCTGTTAACTCTGCCCACTTCATGGGTCTCATGTTCAAAAATGGCGGCTATCTCCGCCCTTGGGATGTGTCAGTTAATATTCAATAAGCTTATTAAGCAAGCACCATGGAGAAAAGCCTTTGCCCTGTCAAAGCCCTGTCCTTGAACCCAATGGTTGCAACTGGTTTAGCCTCCTGGGCTCTTTCTTAAGGAACTAATTGTTTGCTATACTTTCTGATTGATTGAGGGATTATCCACAAGATCTTGGAATTTCTTACCCTGCTGTGGAAGCCTAACCCCCTAAAATCTTTCTTACAGTACTGTACATAATGTTTTGATGAACCTCTTTATTTTGCAGCTTTGTTACTACTTGGATGTTGAAAGTGTGCTTATATTTGTTTCCTGTTTGTGGAAATAGTATGAATAGAATTTAAAGATAATGTTTCTTCTGTTTGTATTAGCAGCAACAGCACTTGTTAGTATCTAAGTAGTTTCATGGAATGTTTCATGTGTTCTAGTGCTTTGACAGATTTTGAGAGGACATAAAAAAGTTGAGTCAATGTTCAGACTTGTAGACAATAAGCAACAGGATTGTTTTCTTTTTAAAAATGCAATAATCTTCCTTCCAATATTGTCACAGTAACTAAGACCAAAAATATGAATGGACTAAAAAAAATTCATCTTTTAATATGTCTAATTTTTTTTCCAGTTTGATGATGAGGTGAAAACTTCAATGGAATGATTTTAATAAAATACAGTATTTATTTTGTACACAGAGAGATGCACACACATCCACAAAGGTTGAATAGAGTAGAGCTAAGAGGACTACCCTTATTTTACCTTAAGAGGCAATATGATACAAAGGGAAAGGACATTGACATTGGAGTGAGAGGATCTGGGTTCAAAACTTGGCTTTGCTATATATCTATATAGATCTATCTATTGCTCTCTATGTTATAATTAATATAATAATATAGTATGATAGATCTATATATAGATAAAAACACATATACACACGTATATTATATAGATATACACATGTATGCATACACATATGTGCACATACACAGTGCAATATAATTATTGTGTGCAACCGCATGGGATGTGCATATGTGTGTATATCTATATCGATCTATATCTATACATGTATATGTGTGTATATACATATTATGTATATCTATATCCATCTATATATCTACACCTATATATGTGGCAAATTTTGGACTCATTTTCCTAATCTTTAAAATGCAGGTGTTAGGCTAAATAACCTCTAAAGTGTTTTCTAGTTCTAAATCTATGATCCTACAACTAAATTTAACCTTTTCTCTTATTCATAATCAAGTTAAGGTGACAGATATGTATTGGCTTAGCTCCATCCAAATGCTAATAGCTCAGTTGTTTTGTCCCATTGATGCCAAAGGCTTGAACAATTAGAGCATGACTGAGATTTACTTTCCCACCATACACTGTTCCTCTTAAAGGCATAAAAATATATAATTTAGCTAGTCACACTTTTAAAATGTGGGCTGGGGAATTGAAGACAATTCACATTTTGAAAGCACATTTATATTCTGAAGGAAACAGAATGGAAAATGTGGTCTCAAGTCCATATCTCTGTTTTCACATTAGGAATGCACATTCACAAAGATGCGCTCTAATAGTGCTCTCAGGGTGCTTTTTAGTGGATCCCTTCGACTGAAATGCAAAAGCGCCTGCTGTCAGCGGTGGTATTTTACGTTCAATGGGGCTGAATGTTCTGGACCACTTCCCATTGAGGCCATAATTTATTTGGATCAAGGAAGCCCAGAAATGAATTCAACTATTAACATTCATCGAACTTCTTCAGGTATGAGAATTATGACATAGGTGAGAGAATGTCCTGTGAGACCTTCCTTGGGTTGTTTTGTTCTATGCATAGGGATGATTAACAAACCACTTTTAAAGTTCTGTTCTCATGTTAGATGAACGGATTGCTATAATCTGTTATTGCAAAGGCCTCCAGACAATTTACAAACTCAATTCAAATTACTAAACATCTTTTTGTGCCTCCTATGTATAAGGCACTCTTCTAAGAGCTAGGGGCTATAAAGATAGAAAAACAATAGCCCCTGCCTTCAGGGGCTTACATTTGAGTTACATGTGCTTAGCATATAGTAAATGCTTAATAAATGGTTATGTGACTGTTGTTAACTGACACTTTAACCTGATTTAAATGATCGTTTTTAGCATTCTACAAGATATAATACAATTAGAGTTGGTCAGTGGAGTACCAAGGCCACCACTATTGTACAGTAATAACAGCCTGATTGTCAGTTCAGCTCTTGGGAGAAGCAGTCTATCCAGCAGGAAGGGAAAACCCTCACAATCCATCCTATCCCTGGATTCTCCTCTTGAATCAAGGGTTACACCCAGTTTGAAGGGAGTGATCATGTACTTAGGGCAAAGGCTTTTTATCATCTTTTTAGGTTTTCTGTGCATAAAAGCAATATGATTGCAATATAGGGTTGCTAGATATTGTGGCATGTTTATGCCCGAAAGATTCACAAGTTGGAGATTCACTGCCTTCCTTGCTTTCTAAGATCTTTTCTAACTTGAAACCTATGCTCCTATGTTCTTTTGATCGAACTAGATAGTTCACAGAAAACTCTTGTAAACCTGAAAGCTGAGGTTAGATGTTATCACTGGTGTTTACAAATGTAGTGTATGTTTATTAGATGACCTGACTTTTCCACTATGTTTTTATATACAAATTCTTTGGGTAAATAGTCAGAAAGGTGCAGTTTAAAGTTTTACATCTGACTTCTGCTTTGGACCTTAGATCGAAAAGAGACACATTCTAAAAGCATTAAGAAAAAGCTAAATAATAAATGTAACAAAGCAACTTTTTTTAAAATGGTGTTTTCTTATTTAGTATGTGAATTTTGAAATATATGGTGAATGCTGTGCCTCCTTAAAGTGAAAGGGGCTGGTGTAGTATATTTATATTAATATGTCCCTAGAGAGAGCCCCCTCTTGTGGGTGCTCAAAAGCACTAATCAGTAGCAGCAGTGGCAGCACTACAGAGCAGGTAGAGAGTTATGAGGAGCACTTCAAAAGGACCAGGTTTTTTTTTTTTTATTTTTATTTATTTATTTTTTTAGGACCAGGTTTTCATCACTATGAGTACTTTCTCCTGTAATTCAGATTGCACCCCTTCCCTATAACAGGAGAGAGATTGTGCCCCTTCCCCATATCAGGAGAGGGTTCTCTATGAGATTCTATGACCAACCCTTTGTCATGAGCTACCCTGCATGTAACTAGACTGGTCCTTCACTGCAGACATATAGGCCATATTGGGGCTGATTTTCGAGGCACTTCCAGTGTGCTGGCCCTCCCAGAGCTTGTGCTCTGTTAGCTTGCCTTCCAGAATCCAAGGTTACCTTCATGTCAATGAGGCATTGCAGTAGGACTTTAGTGGAAGTATAAGTGCTATGTAGGATACAATCCTCTGCCAGCTAGTTGGGTCACCTTATACAAATTGTTTAACTGCTCAAGACCTCTTTCTTTATCTGGAAAACAAAGAGATAGACTATATTATGTCTATTGTCTCTTCTAGCCTTAACATTCTATTATCCTATGACAGAGAATCACAATGAGGCAGCAAGGTGCCATGGTGGAAAGAGTGCAGACTTAAAAGTTTAAATTCTGCTTTAGACACTTACTAGCTGTGTGATGCTGGAGCAGTCACTCAACTTCTCAGTCTGAGTTTCCATATCTGTTAAATGGGAATAATAGCTCCTACTTCACAGGGTTGTTGTAAGGATCAAATGAGAAAATATATGGGAAGAGCTTTACAAATCTTATATAAATGTTAGCTATTATTAGTACATAGTGAGGCAAATGACATTTCAAGTTCACGTGTCTGAAATTTAGGCCTGGAAAGCTTGATGTTGAAGTTTCTGGACTAATTTCCAGGTGATTTAAAGACAGCAGAGAAATTGGAATATTCTTGGGTACTCTCATTAGGAATCTAGGTCATTTCACAGTAGCCCTAGTATCATATTGAGAATCTTGAACTGGACCTGATTGGATGAGTAATCCCCATTGATCTAGTTCATTAGTATATATATATCTGGGACTGATGCCACAGATGGTCAGTGAGCTTCATCCAGAATCAAATAGGAGGAGAGGATCAGACTGAAAAACATTTGGGAAATTGTGTTATGTTTTCACTTGTCACAAACTCCTCACTGTTGTAAAAGTCCATCCTTTTAACAGCAATATTCTCAGAGAACCATAGAGTTAGAACTGATCTTAGAAATTAGAGTTAGTTAGAAATGATCTTAGAAGCCATCTTGAGAGATTAAGTGTGCCCAAAGTCACACAGGTAGTAAGTGCTAGAGCTGGGATTCAAACCCAGGCACTCTGATTCCAAACCAAGAATCCTTTCTGTTGCACCATACCATGGAATGCCATGCTATCTAGAAAATTACAAGTGAAGGTCATCCAAAGATATATGGTGGATATAACATTTTTGGGTTGCCAACAATGACCAGTACCCAAGAAGTAGCATTAAAATGCACTTTCACCTTAAGGGTGGTATACCATCATCAGAAAGGGTGGTGGGTCATGGCCTGAGAAAAAGAAGATAACAGATGGACAGCCTGAGTGCTAAATTGGTATCCATGGAAAGTTAAAATTAGAAAATCAAAAAAGAACCTTCAGCATCCTGGTTGACTTTTCTATGGAAGAGTTATGGAAATTCAGTAGGATGAAAAGTCATAGATACTAATTGCTGATGGAGGGAGTAGCTGCATTGATGATTTCAAATATGCATTAAAGCATTGCTTAAGGGGCAGCTAGGTGTAGCAGTTGTTAGAACTCTGGCCTTGGAGTCAGGAGAACCTGAGTTCAAATCCAGACACTTGACACTTACTAGCTGTGTGACCCTGGGCAAGTCACTTAACCTCGATAGCCTCACCAAAAAAAGAAAAAAAAAGTGTTGCTTTAAAAGGAGGTGGGGGCTAGAAATGATGTTGCGAATCTATAGTCCTTGCCGCCAGGGAGGCTGGGACTGGTGGATTGCTTGAGTTAAGGAGTTCTGAACTGCAGTAAGACAAAGTTGACTGAGTGTCTGAACTAGGTCTGGTGCCAATATGGTGAACCTCTGGAACCAGGAGCTACCAAACTGCCTAAGGAAAGGTGAACCAGCCCAGGTCAGAAATGGAACAGGTCAAAATTTCCAGGCTGATCAGCAGTGAAATCAGGCCCATTGGCTGCTGCACTTCCAGCCTGTTTAAGATGGAGGGTGGGGCAGGAAAAGTCTTTTTTAAAAAGTAGGAACTGAGCTAAGGTGAGTCAGAATGTCAATTTTACCATGATTCTTTTGTATTTTAAAATTATGTGACTGCCTCAGATGCTCTGCAAGTAGCAGTTTTTGTAAACTACAAACAGAAAAGGAAAGTATCATAAAATTTGCATTAGTGAGAAAATGATGAGTTAAGTGGAGCACTAATAAAAACCATTTTACTCTAGCCTAGCCCCACCCCTGACACATGAAAGCCGGCTTCTGTTTTTGCTGTGTCAGTTGTCAGAAAGTGTTCTAACAAAATAAGAGGCACATCTTAAATCAAATTCTTCCACTTTGAAAAATAGAATAGATTTCTGTTGGTTGTGGTATTGATTTTTTGTGTGTGTGCTTTTCTATTTCTTTGGGAGCTTAAAAATTCTACTATATAGGTGTTTTGTTTTTTTTTTAAATGACAGGCTACTTGCATAACAGTGATAAGTTCAACATTTTTCAAAAATAATTTATAAAATTTAAACTAAGAGATGAATCAATATTTGTGGTAACCCATATTGATACTGACTGTAGGAATTTATAATCAATCAGTTATGCTAATTCCTATGTTAAGCAGCCTTGGGTTTGGTATCAGACTTGTAATTAGCTAAAATAACAACAACAAAAAGCTGATTGACTGTTGTGAAATCTCAGGGAGGTTCTAACTGTGGTCCTTGTTTCCCAGTGGAAGGTCTATGTGAAGGAATCAGTGCCGGGTTAGTGGACATTGCTATCTGGGTTGGCACCTGTGCAGATTACCCCAAAGGAGATGCCTCGACTGGATGGAATTCAGTGTCCCGAATCATCATTGAAGAACTCCCAAAATGAATTCTGCAAGTCCTCATTCCCTACCTCCTTTTGTATACATTTTAAACAGTTTATTTTAAGAAATATTTTGTACTTTGAAAAAATAAGTTGAACTTTTTTTTTAACAGATGTAATCTAGTAGTGTGTATTCAGACTTTTTTTTTTTAATGTCATGTTATAAATGTTTAAGACAGGTTGAGGAATATGCTGTTGGTACAAACACTTCCCCCAAACTCTCATCCCTGGGTCCCAATACTAACAGCCTCATTTTTGTCAAACAGGATTTCTCCTCTCTTCTCCTGCCTTACCTTTGCTCTGTCAATGTAGCAGCTAAACAAATTCTAATGAGAGTCCTTACTAAAGTTAGAGTTGTTTAAAATTGTTTTATGTGTGTTAAATAAAGCCAAATAAATAAACAAAACAAATTTAAAGCCTCAAGTCTCTAAACGAGCAGCTATTGAGTAGAGATCTGACATAATCAGAGCTGTCTAAATTGGTGCTTTTTTCCTTTCTTTCTTCCTTTCTTTCTTTTTTTATTCTTTCTTTTCTCTATTAGATTGTTCTTAAAATGAAAAGAGAAGTGATCAGTCCCTCTTGTTCAGATTATTTTCCTCATTTAATAGCAAATGCCTTCATAAATCAAAGATTTTGTGGTATGTCTATGTTTACAATGGGAACAGGAAAAAAAAAAGACTACACATAAAACTTGTATCCAAATGAGATAGTTTTCTTTTTTTAATTTAATATTTCATTTTCCCCAACCACATGCAAAAATAATTTTCGACATTCATTTTCTATAATTTTTAAGTTCTAAATTCTCTCCCTTCCTCATTCCCCACCCCCTCACCAAGAAGACAAGCAACCTGATATAGGCCACACAGGTGCAGTCATGTGAAACACATCTCTATATCAGCAAATGAGATATTTTTGGGGAAGCACTTTTTTTTTTAGAGGTGACCAAAATCTCCTCCTGGCAAGCTGCAAATCTGCAAGTCAGATCAACTCACAGGGTGGGGAGTGTTGGGGTGTGCGTGTGGTAGCCGGCTTCTCTTTTTGTATATAGGAAAGGTCTAGTCTCTGATGTATTATTGATGTTTCATCATTTCCCCCAACTTGCCAGGATTTTAGGGAGGTGATTGGTGGGGAAGCAAGGTGTTATCTGCTGACTTTTCTCATATAATTATGTTTTGGAATCTTTGAGCCTTGTGATTGGTTGAGAGATAACCAGTAACACAATGAACACACATAAACATTTAGCGAAGAAAACCCATTTATCTAAATCAGTAGCAAAACAGAAGTCAGAGATAGTATCCATAGGAGAATATATACCAGAAAATACAGAATAAGATATTCCTAGATCTCATCTAAGGGGAAACTCCCTGAAGTCTTTAGTGTAGCAAGCTGGGGATAAGGACATAATCGAGACTGCTGGGTCCTTTCATGTCTTCCCAGAGTCTTTTCCTTCAACAACCTCAAGTAGAATTGGCCTCTTCCATCTTCCCTCTTGAAGCAAGAAGCTGGAAGCACCAATTACAGACCCCAAAGTGACTTGAAACTTAAAAAGTCCTGCCTCTTACACAGGGCAGGGTATTTGTCTCCATCAATGAGGACACAGGCCCATACCAATGGGTTTGGGGATTGAGGTTACACTGTGAAACATTCATTTGTAAATTTCCCAGAACCCAAGGACTCATCCCTCTTACAGGTTACAATTAGTTCATAAACAACCTCATGGCAAACAAAAAACACAGATGTGACTGTTCGTTCACGGTTTGAATTGATTTTACCCAACTCTGCTGAGAGAATCTCCAAAATTTAAAGCCTGATATAAGCAGAATAAACAGGTGAAGATCCATACAGGGCTCATTATTTTATATACTGAACTGTCCCGCATCTATAAGGTGGTCAGCCAACAAACTACTAAAATGTATGAATTTTATTAATAACATATGGATTGTCTACCAAGCTATGTCTACTCATTTATATTCACAAAAAACACAAAAAGGGTAGTAGTAAAAATCCTAAATGGTAAATACCCTTATATACAATATGAGAAGGGTCATAGCAGCCATAAACATTATGAAATAAATTAGAACAGTTACAGCATAGCTAGCTGTGCCATAATACCTTAGGGAGATTAATCTGGCTGCAGCATGTATAATGGCTTGGGGGTTGGGTAGAGGGAAGAGATTGGAGATAGGTAGAACAGTAAGGAGGCTGTTGCCTAGTCCTGGTGAGACATGATGAAGGCACAAACTATGATGATAGAAGTGATAGAGGAAAGATCTGAGAGATGTTTGAGAAAGAGAGTTGGTTGGACTTGGCTATAATGAAGAGGGAATGGGGGGGGGAGCTAATGATGATCCTGAAGTTTCATACTTGGGTTACAGAAAGGATTCAGTTTAAATTAGAGGTCTAGGTGATGGTTGGAGGTGTGGAAAGGAATGAGAATGAAAAGAGTCATGGCTCAACTGATTTCAACTCAACAAATAATTATTTAACAAGAGTTTATGGGGAGCCAAGATGGCGGAGTAAGAGGTGAGTCTCTCTTACGCTCCCTTATTAACCCCTGAAAGCCCAGAAAATATCACCCCAAGAAAAACCCTGGAACAGCTGAACCAGAAGAAAACTGGGTTGCAGCAGTCTAGTAGCCCAGGTAGCTTGAGGAATTAACTGGAAAGGCCCCTCTTACCTTGGGGGAAGGGGAGCAGTACAGAACAGGAGGCATCCCAGCAAGCTAGTGGAAAGACCCACCTCAGCATACCAGGAGATCCTGAAGCCCAGGTGGTGGAGCATCAAACACCAACACCTGGCCCCGAGTGCCTCATTGAAGGTAGGGGAACTGGTGGAAACCAGCTCAGAAAACCACCAGGTGCCTCGGCATTCTACAGCAACCGGCTCCCCCAGTGCCTCAGCAAAACTAAGGGAAGCAGCGTTCCAAGGGCCCCCAGCTGGACAAACACTCTACAACATCCATCTGAAAGGAGCTGAAGAAAGCAAAAGGGAGGAAAGGCCTGGGTGAGCAGGATATCTCCAGGAGCCACACTACCCAATCCTACCCCTAGAGTTCCAGTGTTGCTGATTCCAGCCCAACACTAGATAAGCTGCCAGGATCCTACAGCCTCCAACTGCCAATATTGGAGGCCCCAGCACACAAAGCCATCGACCAGGCGCTAGGCTCCCAACACAAGAAGCTTGGGTCAGTGCCCTCTGCTCCCCAGCAAGAGAGCCCAATCTCTTTAAAGGTCAGGAAATAAGCAAACACCACGAGCAAAAGGAAATGTACGATAGATTCTTATTATGGGAAGAGTGAAGATCAAGGCAGAAATTCTGAAGAGGACAACATTGTCAACACCCACATCTGGAACCTCAAAAGGGAATATGAACTGGTCTGAAGTCCAAAAAGCCTTCTTAGAAGAGCTCAAGAAGGATTTTAAAAGTCAAATGAGAGAGGTAGAAGGAAAAATGGGAAAAGAAATGAGAGGTATGCAAGAGAGAGTCAATAGCTTGGAAAAAGAAGGACAAAAGTTAACTGTAGAAAACAAGTCCCTAAAAAATACAATTGGCCAAATGGGGAAGGAGGTACAAAATCTAATAGAAGAAAACAATTTGTTAAAAATTAGAATTGAGCGAATGGAAGCTAATGACTATGAGAGAGCAAGAATCAGCCAAACAAAAACAAAAGAATGAAAAAAAATAGATGAAAACATAAGATACCTCATTGATAAAACAACTGACCTGGAAAATAGATCCAGGAGAGACAATTTAAAAATTATTGATCTACCTGAAAATCATGATGAAAAAAAGAACCTGGACAGTATCTTTCAATAAATCATAAAGGAAAACTGCCCTGAAATCCTAGAATCAGAGGATAAAATAGCCATAGAAATAATCCACCAATCACCTCCTGAAAGAGATTCCAAATTGAAAACGCCAAGGAATATAGTAGCCAAATTCCAAAATTACCAGGTCAAAGAGAAAATACTGCAAGCAGCCACAAAGAAACAATTTAAATATCATGGAACCACAGTCAGGATTACACAGGACTTTGCAGCTTCTACATTAAAAGACCATAGGGCACAGAATATGATATTCCATAAGGCAAAGGAGTTTGGATTACAACCGAGGATCAACTACCCAGCGAAAATGAGTATGATCTTTCAGGGGAGGAGATGGATATTCAACAAAATAGGGGACTTCCATACCTTCCTGATAAAAAGACCAGAGCTCAACAGAAAAATTTGATCTTCAAATACAAGACTCAAGAGAGACATACAAAGGTAAATTGGACAGAAAGACAAAACATGTTATTAATAAGGGCAAACTGTTTACATCCCTACAAGGGAAGATGACACTTGTAACTCTTGAGAACTGTATTGTTATTACACCTTGTTAAAGGGGGTGGGTATAAATTGACTTTGATGTAATTATGAAAAAAATCTAATTAAGTGGGTTAAATGGATCCAAGTAAGTGAATTAATCTGATCTAAGTAAGAAAATGTACTGAGAGAAAAGGAAAGGAGGAGGCAGGCAAGGGTAAATTACATCACAGGAAAAGTCATAAAAACCTCTGCTATAATGAGCAGAGGGAAAGGAGGGAGGGAGATGAGCATTGTTTGAACCTTACTCTCATCAAATTTGGCTCAAGAAGGGAATAACATAATCAGGTATAGAAATCTAACATGCCCTACATGCAGTAGGAGGAGTTGAGGGGGATTAGGGTAGTATATGACCCAGAGGTGAACTGGAGCCAGTTCAAACTGGCTATCCAATTTTCAGTGTGAACATTCAACGGCTCTGAAATCAGGGCTCGATTCACTGTTTTGCTGATTTTTTAGATTTAATGAAGTGATAGACAAAATGCTAATAGTGCAGATTAAACTTGTATGTCTTATTTTTTTCTTGGGAGTGGGGGGGGGAGGGAGAGCCCATTGTTAAACACTCAGTGGCATACCCTTGGATATGATTACCATTTTAAAATAGTTGAAGAATAACTACATGTTAAAAGTCTAGGAATGTTTGATTATTCCAAAGTATAACCGTGTTTCATTCTCCTTGACAAGACATGGGCACTTTATCTTTGATTCTAACACTTTTCTTTCTCCTATATCAAGTCTCCTATTCATTTCTACTTGTCACTGACAAAAACAGCATTCAGGTTACTCATGACCAAAAATGGTGATTGTGAACCCCAAACCCCATGAACCCCAATATGAAACAGAGCCTTCTCTAAGAGACAAATGACATTGGGGTACATGTGCCCAGGGTTAATTTCTCAAAGTGGTTTGACATGCATTGCATGAGTTCAGTCTAAAACTGGGCCCCCCAAGGGGGCCAGTTCAGAACTGGCTCGGTTTAGGATTTTAGGGTATAACGTTATATGCCCTTCAAAGAGTAGGTGTTCCCAAGGGGGTGCCAATCAACCGTGATTGGTCAGCACATACTAGGAGGTGGGTGGGTTCCTTAGATCACTCAGTCCACAGGGGCCAATATTGCCAGCCAAAGGAAATACCACCCTCAATCTTCGAAGTCTATCTCCACCCAAACCTGAGTAGATAAAATCAATTCAGGCTTGGGATGGAGTTTGACCAAGATAAGATTCAGTGCAATCTCATTATCAGAGATGTCCTTCTGAACAACTTTGGACAGAAGGCTGGCAGGTTGGAGTTCTGGGTCCCCAAAACAGATTGCTAAGAGAAATCCTTTTTCAAGAATTGTTCAATGTCCATTGGAGTCTTGATGGGCCTGCTGTGGCCCATTTAAGCACCATAAGGCTAGCTATAAATGTCCTATGGCTGCTTCATCAGCTTTCAATTTAAGCAAAGTTTATTTCCAAGACCTGAATTATGAAACTCTGGCACACATCAGCAGTACTTTCACTAAACCACAATTCTAGGTTTAAACATAGGATAATTTTTTTTTTAGGTTTTAAAAATATTGGGTGGGGCTCAGTAATGGTTGAGTCTAACATAGCTGCAGGTCACCCCCTGCACCCCCTTTGCTCAGATGATCAGGTACCATGTCCTACATAGTTTTCTCTTGGATCTTCCTGTTGCTAGTGCTCTTTCCTCTTGAAACTATTTTGTACATATTTTGTATTAATGTTCCTGTTGTATCCCCTAATAGAATGTAAGCTCCTTAAGGGCAGGAGTTATTTTATCTTTGTATTCCCCGATGTACATAGTAGGTGCATAATAAATGCTTATTGAATTGAATCACATCAATATAGCCTTGAATCCTCTCCTTATCTCCCTTTTCTAAGAAACAGACTTTGTCAGTATCATTCCTGAATGGAACACAATACTAAAGATAATGTCTGATCAGGGCAGAACAGAGTGGGAATATTAATTCCTTCATTCTAGATACTGTATTTCTATTAATGCAACATAAGGTAACATTTGCTTTTTGGCTACCACATCACATAGTTGACCCATCTTGAGCTCATAGTCCACTAAAGCTCATCTTTTTTTTCTTTTTCGTGTTAATTGCTGCCTAGCTATGTCCTGTACTTCTGCAGTTGGTTTTCTGAGCCCAAGCCCAAGACTCTTTTATATTTATCCAAAGAAAATTTTATCACATTAGATTTGGCATATGATTCTAGCCTGTTTCACTTCCCAGGGATTTGGTGAGAATCAAATGAAAAAATGCCTTAAAAACTTTGTTCTAGTAAGTGTCAATTATTATTCCCCAGGTTGCACCTCCAGCCTTTTCCTGTTGCCACCCGTCTACCCAATTTTCCTAAAGCACTGCTTAGGTCAGTTTCACCACTCCAACCCCCTCTTCATTATTCATCTCATCTGGTGGTCCAATTCCTAATCACCTTTCAAAGCTCAAATGTTCCTTCCTCCTCTTAATTCCCATAGTGATTTTTACCACATAATAGGCATTGATGAAATATTCTTCCGCATTAGTTGGCACTTGGATTTCCTTCTAATTCTTAAATTCTGTGATTTGGGTCATCTCCTCCACTAGACTTGATTGTAAGTTCTCTGAGTGGGGAGTTCATATCCTGCTCTTACATTTCCTACAGCACCCAGCCCAATTCCTGTAGGCACCTGAATAAATGATTACCGAATGAAAAGAAAATTCATGCTGTCATGTAAAAACACAGTATCAGATTTATCAGTGTTATGCATATAGGAATCAACATCCAGATCTCATGAACTTTTTGGTATAATCTATTAGTTCTTGAGAAGCATGAATGAAAAGATTTTATTAGAAACTTAAAACACATTCCCAGGCATAGCACCAATGCCTACACAGGAAATACACATAACATTATTTATGATTTCATCTTTATTTGAAAAACAATACCATTCAAAATGTAAAAATAGATCCATTTTCAAAGAACCATTTAAATATGGCTTTGAAAATTGCAAGTTTATTTACAAGAAACAGATGGTAGTGCAATAGCAGTCATAGGTATTTATGATAGAATATAATTACTATTTCAACATTTTAGGGAGAAGGGAAAGGGGAACATCTTTTTTATTTAAGCCTCTCCTGCAATGCCTCATAAAAATAAAATCAACAATAATGAGCATAGGTACAGTTTGTTCCTAAAACACAAATATGACCAACCAGTGGCATCCTGACAAGTTACAAGTGGGAAGATTGTTTCCCAGTTTACATATAATCAACCTGCCACGTTAACACAACCCTAACACTTCTGAACCTGCAAAGGGACTCTAAGTATCTCTATTAAATGGTACGTATATGTTAAATGAAGACTGAGACACTCTTAACCTTGGACCACAATGAGGTTTGCAAAATCAAAAATATATTCAATGCCAGTTTTCAGAAAACTTGAATCTGTAATTAAACTTTAAATTAGGAGGGAAAATTGTTAGTACAATAAATACAGATTCCACTCACTCCTTAATCCTGAGAGAGATATGGAATCTCACCAGGGTGCAAACTGACCTAAGACCAAAGTATATTACGAGTGAATGCTTGCTTCACTGTCCACTGATTCTGATATACTCTGAATTTGGGTACTTTTTTCAGCAAACCTTCTGAAGTTTGAAATCAATCCTTTAAAGTGAACTATTACATATATGCCACCAATGCATCCTTGCAAGGAGGAAAACTTCTTACTATTTGCACAAAAGCAGATTTTAAAAACCAATCCACACAGTTCAGTTTAGCAATAAAGGCAAATACATCTAATCCACTAGACAAATGTTGCAAAATCAGCTTCTATTTGAACAATGAAATGCACAAACTCACTGAGCTAAATGCTTCATGTCAGTTTTAATATTGTTTTGATGGCAGCTATTCTAGGCAAAGGCAGCCAAGTCACATAGATAAATGGGAGCAAAAGCAGAAAACTTGTGAGGATTTATCAGTTCTTTGAATTCTTTCAACAGTTTGAGGTTGATTTGAATTGTGAATAATGTTGCTGCGCACTATTTCTTCTACGTTTTGTATTTCAAGCACTAAGGAGTATGCTGCTGCTGTAGCAGATATTTTTGTGCTATCTTCTTTAAACTTGCTCCTCTTCTCCTCTAAGACCAAGTAAAAAATGGAAGACATTTTCATAAACTAGAAAGGTAATACAACAGGCTGGAGTCACTCTAATCAAATTAGGGACAATTCCTTTGTAAAATCCAAGGATGCCTTCTTTCCTATAGAAAAGAAAAAAATTTGTTTGTACACATTTGTATACAACTGTTTATATACATTTAGTTATGGCTTACAATCCTTTTCTGACCTGATTAAAATAAAGGACAGGCAAAGAGGCCATAAAGACTCAAAAGCAATCTTTTTCAGGGACTGCAAAGAATCACTTTTAAAATGATTTTATTTTAAAATGTGGCTGCTAAAAAATTTTCCCCTTAATATTAAATTGTGTAAGCCTACAGAAATGCTATATACCAATTATCACGCTCACCCACAATTTAATTTTGTTGACACATAGTTTATGTGATATCGGTACAAAGTTCAGAAACTAGGCACAGGGTAGGCTCTTCATAAACGCTTGTTAAAGAGAACTAAAGAGACAGTGTGCGGGAAGAAGAGGTCAAATCCTGGATCATGCCATCACCCTTGATCACGCTTCAGACTGTTACCTATTACTCCGCCTCTTTTCCTCACTGGATCCTAAACTAGGACCCCTGCTCCACCTTCACTTCCCTCCCTTCCCAATCTCAACCCTTGAGACAACCAGTTCAACACTAACCTTTCCTGTACTGTCCTGACTCTTTCCTAACACTAACTCTGCATTAACCCCACCATCTACCTTTTCTGCTTTTACTCACATGTTGCTGAACAGAGTCCAATAAAGTCAGGCAGCGTGCTGCATATGTGTCCACTGAAAGTTTATGTCAGCTGACCTGAACCGGGACCTTCCTGCAGCAAGGCCATCCTTTTGTTCCTTCCTAATTATCTATCCCATTCCCTGCAACAGCTATTCCTCCTACTTGATCTCTCCTGCAGCTTTGGAACTGAGGACCTTGCCTCATTACAAAAAATGATGGTCATTCTGAGCTCTTCAGATGTCCCCCACCCCACCCCCCAACCTCCTGCCATTATCTTGCACCTTTTTTTTTTTAAATCTTGCTGTATATGTACATGTTTGTCTCTCCCTGCTGTACTATAAACTCTTTATGGGCAGGGGCTATTTCATTCTTGTTTTTGCATTCACAGTGCCTAGCACACAGGAGGTACTTTAAAGTTTCTTAAAATTGATTGAACAATGCAATGCTGGACTTGGGAAGACATGGGTTCAAATCCTGTCCAGTACTTACTATCTGTGTGACTAGGGGCAAGAGTTAACCTATCTGTGCCTGAGGCAACTCTAAGATTAGCGGTGACTATAGATATTGCCTTGGAAAAACCAAAAATTAATGTTATCAATGTTCTACTGCATTTTTATTTGTTTTGTTAAATATTAAATGATGTAGTAAGACACCTCTGTCTTAACAGATTATCGCCTAAGTTACAAATGGGTTGTGATCAATCTTTCATGGAAGAAATCTGCCCACTCACAAAGTCATAAATCCTTGAGGTATTGAATTGAAGTAAACATATCATACATTAACATTCAGCTCTGGAAAAGGTCTAAAACAAAAGAGAAATGTGGAGATCTCTACCACTTCCAATTCAGATATATGTGCACAGAATAACAACATATGTGTGGCATTAAGTTCCCAGCAGAAAACAAGTATTACACTGAGATAACGTATCTACAAAGAGTCAATCATGGAGTTGGGGCTTTCTCAGAATGTTTTAGAGGAAAGATTCTTCACAGGCTGATCACTGCTACAGCATTATAATCAATTAGACTATATGAGGCATTTGGCTGCTGCTACCTTACCTCCATGTCCTCTTCATTACATCAAGTACACCTCTGTAAAACATGTGTTGATCTTGAAGTCGGGCTCTCACTACTTGATATGGGTACGTTGCTGCCACAGCAAATATTTTCGACATAGCTGCAACTGATATGTATTCTATTGTACTCTAAAATAATAACACAAGATAGTTATGTCTTTTCTATATATTTCTTGAATTGCACAGATTTCCTGCCTTGAGCTTAAAAGGTCTACTTTTAAGGCCTCTTAAATGATGTAGTAAAGCTAAGCTAAAACAAAGCAACAAGTACTCAAAATGTGCTTAACTGTGAACTTTAAAATTTCTTAAATATATCTTTGTCCTCTATTTTAAAAGATTTCCAAATGCTTTCCAATTAGAACATAATTTGTGGCATATTGTAAATGACAAACTGGCAAAAGATAAGGAAAAAAAAATCAATTTTAAGTATTGAAAATTGACACCAGAAGGTTAGTATGACTTAAATTTCTAGCATATTTGATGATTATCTTGACAAAGCCAATTGCAATTCACACATTTTCTATAAAAGTAAATTAGGCTATCTTTTCAAGAATTTCTTACCAACTGTGCATCTGGTAATCTATTGATGTGTGTATTGTACTTCAATTTCATCAATTCATATGCCATGAACTGAAGTGCTCCATGTGATGTTCCAAACAGCCCAGGCACAAATCCCTGGAAGATAACCATCTTTTTTTAAGAAAAGCTATAATATCTAATTTGAAATAGTAAATAATTTTCTACCTCTTCTTAATATTAGTGTTTCATTTAATACGTACTTAAACACTGCAAAACCTTAAAGAATCATCATTCTAGAGCTAGAAAATATGTTAAAGGCCACCTGGTCCTACCCCCTCATTTTACAGATGAGGACTCTGAAGCCCAGGGATGACAAGGAAAGGTCACATTGGCAAGAGCAATGGATGGGATTTGAACCCAGGTTCTCTGATTCAAAAATCAGGGCACATTACACTGTACTGTGTTACCACTTTATGACTTTAGGTGATAAGCCATTCTAAACTTAGCTGGGTGTGTCCTTAGGCGGCAAAAAACCAGGCCCAGATCTGTACTTAAAAGTCTAATATTTCAATGAATCTGCCTTTTCATCGAAGTGGGACAGCACCTTTCCATGGTGCAGAATACAAACTACCCATGCCTTCTGATGCTATATATTCCTGACATCATGTGGATACCTGGGAAGAACGCACATTGTCTATTATCTCTTATTCTCAGTGTGAATAACTGGTCCACTTTTCCTATATATGTTAACGTTTTATGAATTTTTTTTTGCATCGAGCATTTCCAAATATTCTTTTACCATCACACCTCTCACCCACCTTTGAAAAAATAAACAAAGCAAAATTAATTAATACAGTAAATGCCTCTGAAAGCAAATGAAATGTTCAGCACCTCTAGTCCCCCACCCCTCTACTGAGAAGAGATGAAGTTCTTGCCACGAGTCTTCCGGAACCAAAACTTCTTTTTGTCTTTGAATTTAGCTGCCATATAATGTTTCTTTCAGTTACATTACTGTAATCAACGTTCATATTATTCTCACTGTTCTGGTTTGCTCTGCACAAATTCATACAAGTCTTTTCATACTTCTCTCAATGTTTCATATTTGCTTTTTAAGATACAATAACATTTCATCATATTTATGGAAATCACAACTGTTTAAGCCATTCCCCAACTCATATATACCTACTTTCCGTTCTTCCCCTCTAATAAATAGGGTTACCACTAATATTCAGGTATATATACGGCCTTTCTGCCTTTGACCCACTTGGGGTACATTAAGCAGTAGTAAGATTGCTAGGTCAAAGATTATAAACAGCTAATAAAACTTTACTTGAATTTCAAATTCTGATCCAAAAAAGTTAGTCCAATTCACAGCCCTATCAGTCATTCATCTTTGGTATTATCATTTATGCCCTTTCTTGTGTACAATTCTTCATTAATAATATCCTGAAGTCTACTCTCACCTATTATACATTTCTCCATTGCTTTGAGTCAATCTACAATTAAAATTCTTTAGAAATTGTAGTGTAACAGGATGCAGCCATATAATATCACTACAAAAATATCATGTTAGAAGTTGGAGCTTTGTTCCAAGAAAAACCTTTGAGTCATTAAAAAATACTAAAAAATTTCCAAATGCAATTTGGCCCTCCTATTGAATTTTAGGCACAGACCAACCTGTTCTGTTTGTCCAAGAAGTATATATGTATATGTACGTGTGAATATATATGTATATATACACACATATACATACATGTCCATGTGTATGTATGTGGGTATGTTTTTTTTTTTTTGACAGACCAACTCTGTCCATCCAAATACATATGTCTAGAGGTTTTCCTGACTTCAAACCCAGCTCTCACTCAACTAAACCAATAGTATATTGGCTTAAAAAAAAAAAGATTTCTCATGCTTAGGAACATGCTATTGAAAGGAATTAGAGAATCTTAACCTTAGAAAGGACTTTAGAGGCCATTTAGTCCAACTCATACTTAATTTTATTTAAAAATTATTTCCTTGAAACTAAAACTCACTTATTTCACACCAATATTCTTCTAGTACATTAATTAAGCACTACTATTTGTCAGAGAAGAGACACAGTGTTGTGGACAGAAAACTGGACTTAAAGCCAAAAGATCTAGGTTCAAATTCTGACTCTGATGTATACTGGCTATGTTATCCCAGCCAAGTCACTCAATTTCCTCAATGTTCTAGGCAATTTTCTAAGATTAAGAATGTTCCAACTTGTATTGGTAGAGGGAATTTCCTTATGGGAATTCATTAGACCAATGAAGTCACAGGTCTAATCTCTATCCTTATTTTTCCAGTGAAGCTATATGGCTACAAATCATGGAATACTATAATATCTGATGAATCAAAATTGTAGGTCATCTAGAGTGGGTACAAATAGGCTGAAGCATATTAACAACAATTAATTGCACGTAAGAAACAGTGCACAAGATCATCTAATTCCTGACTGGAAAAGAAAGTAGGTCAGTCATTTTGAGAGGGGGATAACACAATGACCACAAGCATGCTGCAGCAGATGGAGTATTTTTTTTGGCCTGGACATTACTGTGTTGGGCCTTGCTGAGGTGGCCTACACCTACCTCTAGGAATCTGTCTCTGACCCATCATAAGATTCCCTCAGTGAACTTGCCCCATTCCCACTTGTGGCTGTTTTCTGTGGCAATGTTGATGAACACATAAATAATGTTAAGAGATCTACAGGAAGGCTACAACATGACAGGCAGATTCTCCTCATGAAGAATATATGGGAGGACATGGATAAGAATCATATAAAATAATAAGGCATGGATGAGTTTTGTTCGAGCTACACTGTTGACGAATACACAATAATGAGATGGAATCATAGGTCTAATATGCACCTTATGTTGTTTTCTGGGGTGAAGAGAACGGGTAGAGTAAAGTTGACAAACTACAGAGATGTTTACATTTTAAAACACAATAAATTTTATTTAAAGATGGAAACACCATTCTTAGCTGGAGCTGTATAAAAGCAGGCAGCAGGCCAAATTTGGGCAGCAAGCTGACAATGCCTGAAGTACAGAAAAGGAAGATAGGAAAGGAATATAAAGAATTAAAGACCCCACTCAATTTCTTTTTTTTTTTGTGCTTTTTGGTGAGGCAATTGGGGCTAAGTGATTTGCCCAGGGTCACACAGCTAGTAAGTGTCATGTGTCTGAGGCTGCATTTGAACTCAGGTCCTCCTGACTCCAAGGCCAGTGCTTCTATCCACTGTGCCATCTAGCTGCCCCCCCCCAATCAATTTCTTGCACAAGGTAAGCAACCAATACCCTCCTAGAGCTGACATATATGGGCCTCAGAGGTCTAGTACAAACTCTTCAATTTATAGATGAGAAAACTGAAGCCCAAAATGTGAAGTATCCTTTCCAAGGTTACACAGTAATAATAATAATGATACCTATAATGCAGCATTTTAATGCTGTATACTTTTTCATCCACAACTATAAAGGAGTCTTTGTAATTATTTCTGAGCTTATCTGTAGACACCTGGGAATAAATTTTGCTTATCTTGTCCACAGCCTTAAAGAGACTAAAGGTCTAACTAAATATAGGTTAGTTAAAATACGAATTGTAATTAACAGAAAACACAGGCCTTAGTGTCTGTACTGAATTTGAAGCTGACATTTGTTGCCATCATGCGCATTACTTATCTGACACTGCTAATTCTCCTTTTAAAAATTTATTTACAATTGTAAACTGTAAAAAATCTAAAAGATCCTTGCTTCTCTTATAACTTGATCTGTAAAGCACGTAAAATATTCTTCTAACCATTGTTAAAATTGTTTAAAAGAATTGTTTAAATTGTTTAAAGCTTAAGCATTAAATGCATGCCAAATGACCCACAAATCAAAATAAGATGCCTACAAGATTGTGAACAAATTTACCCCTCTCCCATCCATGTCACAATGATGCATCATATGGCAGTAACTATAAATCCTAAAGAGATACAATACCCATACTGTGGGTTATTAAAATTTTTTTAATTAAAGTTTTCATTAAAATTATTACTTGCTCATAGGCTCATTTCTTTTTAGAACTCAGTAGTGGAATCTTTCAGAATGAGAACCTAAAAGGTGAATGAAAATTTATGTGGCAATTAACTATGTAAATAACAGATACAATTATCTATCATAATTATTTAAAACAACCAAATAAAAAGTACCTTGTACAATCCACGTACACCTTCAAATTTATATATCTTTACAAGTGCATCCATCATTCCTTTGTACTGCCTCTGTGAAGCACTGACAACATCATACTGTAACATAAGTCGAGTCTTTGTTACCCATAATGGGTTTGTAATACAGAGCGTCATAGCCCCTAAAATAGAGAAGTTTAATTACATATGTACTTCTTGACTAATGAATGTTACAAATACTTAAAAGTATTGTTGGGAGACAAAGATGAACTCTCCTTAGAAACCAGGAGGTAAAGAAGTCATCTAAATCACTGTGCTCTCATCTTATGGTAGACCCAGTGGCCTTAGCCGCAGAAGGAATAGGAGAGAAGCGGCATTTTGGGGAGATGGCAAGATTTTATTGTGGACGGTGGGGCCTGTTGGTTACAGCACTCTTTGGAGTGAGGCTAAAAGGGGATCATAACTCACTCCTTGGGTACATTTTCAAGAGCTTGACTTGGGAGTGGGAATCTGGGTGTCCCAAAGTAGGTAAATAGTGAAGTTGGTTTCTTCACTGCTCTCTGCTTCCCATTGGTTCCTAGGACTTACTCTCCCAATTCCTTTCATCCTCTTGTTCAGATGCTTTGATGGGGGGAGGGGCTCGAGGGAGAGGAGGAGGGAAGAGGGAAAGGGGAGAGGGAGAGAAGGGGGAGAGTTATATTTGCTGGGTTTCTATATTGCCTTTTCTGTTGTGAAGACTGGAACACTTTTCTGAGAGGAATATCTTAAATGATTAGGTTGCTATACTACCCATCAGAAAAGCTATCTAATTAAAAAAAAATACAATAGTAATGCTCACTAGGGGTAAAATAGGCTTTTGTGGTCTAGCATGGGAACTTAATTTCCATATATCACATTGTTTCTATGGAAAATATATAGGAAAAATATGAGAAATATCTTTTGAATTCTAAAGAAGTGACTTATAAATTAACTTTGGAACATAACCCATTTGTAATTTGGGGATCATCTGAATATATGATTTTATAAATTCATACTCAGAGCACTTTGCTCTTTAACTCAGTCATTTCAGCATACTATGAATCATCTCCGCTATAAAAAGAATAAATGACTTATTCCAAGTTGTAATGTATTAGGCATTGTACAGAGCAAAGCAAACATAGGTCGAGAAAGCAAACTATTTATACCAACATAAACCCATGCTCTTCTCCTGTACTTCAATACCTCAGTAAACAAAATCAAGCTCTCAATCATAATTCCACAAAAATGAGATAAACAGAAAGTAACAAATTATCATGAAATTTTAATGATTTTACAAATATGCAAAACAATAACAATAATTTTATCATTTCTTTAATACTGCATAATTTCTGGGTTTTCTACGTAGTTAATTAACATATATTAAACCTATAGTATGTTAAGAACTGAACCAGATGCTAGATGGGAATAAGTCCGCACTTTATATTTTTGCTCTACAAAATACACATGCCAGTCTATTAAACAATGTCCTAAATTAAATAATTCGGAAACGAAAACACTAATTTTTTTCTTTCTGCAGACTATATAATTTGTTTCCTACTACCAATGGATCTACAACTTTGCTTAGATATTGAAAATAAATTATTTCTAATCTAAACAGAGTAAAAACTCATCCCAAGAATTCCATATAATATCCAGTTTCAGCCAATTAATACAGTTGAATGGAAAATAGTCACTATAAAGAAGGTATGCTAAAACAACATGGCAGTTTTTATACATTGATGTGGCAGGATTTTTATGGATTATTCACTTTCTTACCAGCTTCAGCAGCTGAAACAAGGTATTCTGTTGCCTCGAGCCGTTCTGCTCTCCCCTCTGTCTTATACGATTTAATGGCATTGTAGCTAAAAGAATTAAACAAAAAATTTCAAAGATGAGGAAAGACAAATGGCACATTAGTGTTTTGAGGTATTTGAAAATATGCTGCTTAAATCAATTATAATATTTAAAGCTGAACTATAATATAAACAAAAAATACTGGGCTTTAGCAGGAGATTTCTCCAAAGCACGGCACCTAAGAAGCAGCACCATGAAAGCAAAAAGCAGTTCTGAAATATAATTTCATTCTGTATTTAGTAATATCAATACTTCCTTCATGGTGGGGGGATGGACTAGATTTTATTTAAACACATATTTGATCAATGATCTCATGACATAAAAAAAGAGACAAAAACAAGAGTATTTTTAAAAGGAGAAACATTCATTCAACAAACAAATTCAAATGTTTATTGAGCACCTATTACATGCAAGGCACTGTGACAAAGGATGTGAGGGATAAATACAAAGTTTAAATAAGTTCATGTTCTTGATCCTAAGGGATTAACCTAAAACCAGAGATAAATTCCTTAACAATTAAAACTATCAGAAAATGAAATGGGCTGCCTCAAAAGGTTCTAGGTTCCTTCTTAATTCAGATTTTTGGATGGCTTTGTCAGGTATGTTGAAGTGGGTAATCTTTTGTAGTAAGATGGACTGAATAGCTGCAGAGATGGCTTTTAATTCTCAAATTTTGTAATTCTGGGAATGGAAAGGAAAGGAAAGGATGATAAAACAAGAGATACTGCAACAAAGAACCAAAAACCCTGGGAACCAATTGCTTACATAGTAACTCATCACTCCACTGTACTACAAGGTTTACAAAGCACATTCCTCACAACAACCCTGTTAAACATTATCACTCCCATTTTATAGATGAAGAAAGTGACTTGCTCAGTTATATTCTTAAGCTTTTCCTACTCCCAACCCCTTCTGCACTTCTTAAACTGCTTAAACTTAAAGGTTTTCAGTCTGAATGACTTGGATAATTGTGTTGACATTAACAGAAATTAGGTGAACAAGAGGAGCTGCTTAGAGGAGGGGTCAAGGAAAGCCTAAATAGCTACTGTGGAGAATGTGACAAGCAGTCATAAAAAGATTAATAATTAAAAAAAAATTGCAGAGTAGCAGTCAAGGCCCAGATTGGGTTAGAGAGTGTAATTCTGTAATGGAGCTAGTTGCATATTTTAATGACTTTCTCCAATAACTTTGGGTAATTCTGTAGTGAAAGCAGACAAAGCAGATATGAATGACTCCGGTTTTGCAACTGGCTTAATAGGAAACTTAAAGGATTAAGTTAAGGGATTTAAAGTTTCTAATAAAGCCCCATAGTGAGCAGGCTGACATGGCTAATCATGGGTCTACAATGGAAGCAATGAAATCAGATGGAAACTGAGGGACTTTTAATCATTCACCTCTCAGAAACTTCATTTCCTCATGTGTAAAAATGAAGAGGCTGAACTAGATTATCTTGAGGTACATTCTAGCTTTAAAATTCTATGATTCCATAATTACAAGAATAGAGACCAGAGGTCGTGATTAAGACAGAAAATAATTTCAAAAGATATGAAGGAATGAGGGGGCAGCTAGGTGGTGCAGTGGTAGAGCACCAAACCTGAAGTCAGGAGGACCTGAGTTCAAATCCGGTCTCAGACTGAACACTTGACACTTACTAGCTATGTGACCCTGGGCAAGTCACTTAACCCCAATTGCCTAAAACATATATATATATATATGATATGAAGGAATGAGAGTAGTCAAGGACAAGGAATTCAAGAATCTGAGAAGCTGGAAGTGGAGTCATTCTGGAAGTAACCATGGGCAGCTTACTGCTGAGGAAGTTGAGGTACTGTAAGCCCAATGTGTCAGATGTGTAAACAGTGCTAATAGTGGAAAATGATGTCATGAAATTTAAAATGTCAGTACTGAAGTCATTAAGAATTATCTAGAAATCAGTAGTGCCACCAAGAAGGATGTGGAGATAGTAGATATTCATGTTCTAGACTCAAAACGTCAGTCAATAAACATTTATTAAATACTAGCTATGTGTCAGACACTGTGCTAAGTGCTGAGAATACAAAAAGAGGTAAAAGAAATGCCTTCAAGGAGCTCACAATCTAATGGAGGGGGGGAGGAGAAGCAAACAAATATGTACAGATAAGCTATAAAAATATAAAATAAAATTTAAAAATAGGAAATAATTAACAGAGGGCAGGGACCAAAAAAATTAAGAGGAATTGGGAAATGCTTTATGTAGAAGCTGAGATATTAGTTGAGACTTAAAAGGAAGCCATAAGGCAGAGATGAGGAGGGAAAGAATTCTAGGCATAGGGGACAGCAAGAGAAAATGCCTGGAGTCAAGAGATGGAGTGTCAAAATGACTAATATGGAAATGCTTTACATGATTACACAATGTATAAGACATATCAGATTCTTATATCCTTAGGGATGGGAGAAGGGAGGTACAGAGGGATAGAATATGGACCTCAAAACTTAAAAAAAAAAACTCCAACAAATGTTAAAAATTGTTTTTACATGTAATGGGGAAAAATGAAATATTATTTAAATAAAAAGAGATGAGGTACCTTTTTGTTCAACAGCAAGGAGGCCAATGTCACTGGATTGAAGAATATATGGCAGGGAGTGAGGTGTAAGACTGGAAAGATATGTGTAAGGGCAGGAGGGAGTCTGGTTCTGAAGGGCTTTTAATACCAAACAGGATTTTGTATTTGATGCTGGAGGTGAAAGGGAGCCAGTGGGGTTTACTGAATAGGAGTTGACATAGCTGGGCATTCACTTTAGAAAAATCACTTTGGTGGCTGAATGAGGGATGGATTGGAGTGGGAAGAGAGTTGAGGCAGGCAGACCCGCTAGCATGGTATTGCAATAGTCCAGGCATCAGGTGATGAAGGCCTGTACCAGAGTGATGGTGGTATCTGAGGACAAAAGGGGGCATATTTAAGAGATGTTGCAAAGTTGAAATCAACAGGCCTTGGCAACAGACTGGCTATAAAGGGTGAGAGAGAGTAACAAGTTGAGGATGACAGCTAGGTTGTGAATCTGAGGAGCTGGGAGGCTGGTGTAATACTCTACAGTAATAGCAAAGGGAAGCAGGGGGCAGGCAGGGAGGAGGAGTGTAGCTAGTGATGGTGGTGACATAATGGTCTAGAACAGGAGTTCTTAACTGGGAGGGTCTATGAATTTGTTTTTAATAACTATTTCACTATAATTGGTTTCCTTTGTAGTCCTATGTGTTTTATTCCATAGAAGTCTATGACACAAAAAGGTTACGAACCTCTAGTTTAGAAAGAGTCCTGTGATTGGAGTCAGAAAAACCTAAATTCAAATCCAACCCAGACACTTACTTGCTTTGTGATCTGGGCAAATCACTTTGTTTTGTCACAGTTTCCACAACCAGAAAATGTGGATAATAGCACTTACATCCCAGGGTTGTTGTGAGGATCAAAGGAGATCATATTTGCAAAAGGACTTAGTATAGTGCCTGGAACATAGCAGGTTCTATATAAATGCTTGTTCCCTTCCCTGATGAAAATAAAGAGACCTTCTATTTGGTAATCTTTGTGAAAAATTAATTCTATTATTGAAATGTCTTTTCTCATAACAAGACACCTTAGAGGTCATCTAGTCCAACCATTTCATTTTATAGATGAGGAATCTGAGGCCCAGGGAGGGAAAGTGATTCATCCAAAGATAGATGAAACAGATCAGAGACTAGGACCAAGTTTCCCAACTCAAGTCTAGTGCACTGTTACAAGAAAGAAAAAATAACAAATCTGAGAAATACCTTTTTTTTTAAATTTTAACGATACTAATCCGAAAGCCATTTGGCTAACAATGTCAACTATCTGAAACACAGTCAAGAAAGTAAGCAAAAAAGAGGGCAGAAATTATATGAACTTTACTCAATGGAGAGTCCCTCAGGAATTCACTTATAATTTACACATATTTTATTTATAACTCTAAGAAGCCTGGTCATCAATTAGAAAGGGAGAGAGAGGCGACATTAAGAAGCAATAGATGACAGTAAGAGAACAGACCAAAAAATTTACAGACAGAAACAAACCAAAAACAGGAGGGGAAAGCATAGCAATCTGGGATGATGAACAAGTGGACAGAGTCCCACTCCACTCACCTCAACATGAGGACACCATTGTATTACAGCCCAACAGCCAGTGACTCTGAGTCATTGGGAAAAGTAATTTAACTAAACATGGTAACCTTAAGAAGTCCAGGAAGAATGCAAAGGAGGAAGGTGTAGAGGTAACATAGAACTCTTACTCTATCCAGTCTGTGCTGCAGAAAACTAATAAGATTTTGTTGGGAGACTTAAAAGATTTTGTTGAGAGACTTAAAAAGGGGAAGGAATATCCATCATTTTCCCCTCAGATGAAGGTCTCTGTACCACTGACAATGACCAAGGCAATACTACTGCTTTGTAATTGAGGGCAAAATACCAAATAGGAAAAGATTACCATCACCTAACAAACACTCCACAGAGGTTTTTAAAAAGATAACAAATAGGAAAATAAATCTAATTTAAAAGAATTTCTTGACTAATAAGAGAAATATGGAACTGCAGACAACAGACAAAAATGGAAAATATCTGTAAAGATGTTATTACAAACTTGTTTCACCATCAAAATTAGTGGAGCCACCCACTTAAGCACTTTAACATCTTATGCTGATGTACTACATGAGGAAATGGAAATGGCACTGAAGAGAACAGTTGGATCAGACCAAGTATACATAAACAAGGTCTGACTAGCAAGTGACACTATTTTTAGGATGTTGAGGAATTCTCAAGAACTGTACCCTCAAGGGAACAGTACAAAAGGTATGGACCCTATTACATAATTACTATTAAGCCATATGCCTGTTTTTCTCTCTCTACAAAATCATTTTTTGTTTTATTGATGTCTTTAGTTATTACATTACATTTTTTCCAAACACATAACTTCCCCCTTCCCTCTCTAGCAAGCCTTGTCCTTACAAGAAAGATTTCAAAAGAAAAAGAAAAAGCAGTTCAACAAAAACAACTATCTTGTCAATTGAGTCTGACAGGTATTCCACATCCATAGTCCCTCACTTCTCCAATGAGAAAAGTATTATTTTCTCAACTCCTCTCCCTTGCCAAATGGAATCATAATCACATAGCATTCCATTTTGTTTTGTTTTGTTTTGTTTTTCCATTTAAATTGCTGTAGTCATGTATACTAATTCCTGGTATAAGCTTACTTCATTCTGCATCAATCCATATAAAATTGTCCCATGTTTTTCTGAATTCCTCACTTTGTTCCTAGAGAATGTAAGCTCCTTAAAGGCAGACACTGTATCATTTTTGTCTTTGTTGCTCTAGCATCTGACCCCTAGTATGTATTTAAAATTCTTGATGGATTCATTAATGTGCAATGATATTCTACTGCTTTTCTGTATTACAATTTATTTAGCCATTACCTAATTGTTTAGCACCCACTTTGTTTCCAGTCATTTGCTGTTACGAATATTTTGGTGCATACAGGTTCTTTCTCTGTCTTTGACCTCCCTAAGATATATGTCCAACATTGAAATATTTGAGTCAAAGAATAACAGACCAATTTACAGTTCCACCAACTGCCTGGATACATATAATTCCATCATTTTTACTATTTGCTACATTTAATATTTCCATCTTTTGTCATCTTTGTCAATTTGCAGGGTGAAAGACAAAATACCTCAGAATTGCTTTAACTTACATGTTTATTAATGTCTATCAAAGTTTTATAAGAGTACATTTGTGATGAAGTTACGAGAAGGAAAAAGCCGCCTTCTGCAAAAAAATGTTTTACAGCAGATCCCATGTTCACAATCACATAAGAGACTGAAAGATAAAGAAAACAAGTTCTCACTTGTTTGCTGATTATAAAAAAAGCATTTGCTTTAAAGGCCCTACTCCAAAAGTGCTTCCCATGCAGATGCTGAAACCATATAAGATACCCTGAAAAAATATAACACAAATTTTACTTTGTTCAAATATTGTCGCATAAACCAAGAAGCCGCATGGTTTGCCAAAGGTGTTTACTACTGTCATAGAGTGTGCATAGGGAAGGATTTCTGAGGTGTTCTAAAAGCTCCTGTTTGCAACTGTCATTTTTGCTGGTTGTATCAAGCCCCAAAACAACACAGAACCTTCTAAATAAGATGTATAAGAACTCCATAGTTCTGCCTAACTATCCACCCTGGGGGAAAACAAACACATAACAGATGAAGACTGCCTGTTGTCTAGATTATAACATAGAACTGAATGATAACCATATTCATTCATCAGTAAACATACTTTGGACAAATCCTACAGATGGACAAATAATGTACTTTTCAGAAATTATTTTATTTACTTAGCATCATTCTTTTAATAAGTGTAAGCTTCTCCTTAAACCAAAGGCTGTATTTTAAAATACCAAAATGCTACTGATGACGCTGTATGGCTGTGAGTCATAAAATACAATGCTTTTCACACAGCTGGTGTTCAATAAATGCTTGTTGACTAATTGGTTGAATACTGCAGTCCTTAAAGAATTGAACTTGAGGATCACCCAAAGAGCAATGGAGAACATATATGGTGGTTATGAGAAGATTGGAACACATTACAAATAAGGAATGGGCAAAGCAGTATAAAATGTGTCACAGAAATACGTAACTGGGTAAAAAGATGGACTAGTCCAATAGTGAGAATGAGGGACAACTGATATGCTTCATTAGTATTCATACAATGTCAAAAGACCTAGAAGAAAGTGTCTAGCAGAGTAGGTCCCCTCCCTCCAAGGCAGATTTACAGGAATCAGAGAAGAATCACATAGCATGCATGGATGGTTTGAAATCGACATCAACTCAGGCTCTCTTCCCATAACATATGGTTAGGTGACAAAGTTGTGCTATTGTGTTCCTATGTGTTTATGGTAGAGAATGTTGAAAAGGTATTTATATATATGGTAAAGAACAGTAGATTTGGAGAACTGGGTTTAATAGAATTCTGCTCCATTATAACCCCAATCAAGTTGCTTAAGTTCTCTGGTCTCAGTTACATCTATCAAATGAACCAACTAGATTAGATAGATGATTTCTAAGGTCCCTTCTGACTCATGAACAGCATGAGAATATGACAATGTTACAGTCATACGTGTTTTGTTCTCTCTGTGTCCAAAAGAATTACAGCTATTTCCACATGGTAGAGACAGAACAGGTTTTGAAGTAGACCAAAAAGAACTAAGGAGAAGTGAAGTTGGTCAAATGTTAGAAAGCAAGGAAGATGCTGTGGTCCTCTTGAGGCATCATCATTTCTGTCTTCTCAGCCACCCAAGCTCTCTATCTTTCACCCACAGTTCTCATATAGTATTGTTGTATGTTTTTTAAGGTTATGCGAGAGCCAATATTCACCTCTGACCTCTCCACCCTTCCAGGTTCACAATATGGAATTTTGTATTCGTGGAGAACTTCACAACCAACACTTCCTCCCCAATAAATGACTGATAATCATGGACACTACATGTGACTATAATCCACAGACAATAAAAACATTTTCATTTTAAATGTGAGATTCAAGTTCCATACCTTCCCAGAAATGGTTAACCAAAACCGTTACATAATGGCAAAATCAAGGTAAGTCATATTCACTTCTTTGCCCTGTACATAAATACCCAGTGTCAGAAGTAAATATGAACCATGAAAGAGCAACATGTGGACATTACAAGAAAAGATTACTTCTACTGGGGACTGGACAAGTAGTTTTTTATAAGGGAAAATTGAGTAGTAAACCTACATTAAAAGAGCTTTCTCTTAAATGGAAAGTTCTCTTCTACTATAGATATATAGAGATCACGAAGGCTGTTACATAGCACCTTTCCAAGTCCTTTACACAAATCTCAACAAGTTGGTGAGGCTGATAAAAGGAAGCGTAAATATTAATTTAAAAAATCCATGCGCTCTCATAGGATATCATAAAATCTTTATTGATATACTTACAAGAAAAAGTAGAGTCCCCAAGATAAACCTGCACCCCACACATTTGGAGTTACTCCTTGATAAAGACCTCGTAGTCCATCAACTTTCCAAATAGTGGTCAAACAATGTACTATTCCTTTATATTTCGGTCTCAGTTCCAGTCCGTCACTCACTACACAATAAAGCATATAAAAATTAGTTAAAATTGAATTCTACCTATTCTATCTCGAATGAAATATTGATAAAGCCCTTAGTACAGTGCCTGGTAAATAGTATGTACTTTAAAAATATTTATTCTTTTCTTTTTCCACATTCCCCCTACAATCAAGGACCTGGGAAGGACATCAAAGGTCATCTAAACCAACCCCTTCATTTTACAAATAAGAAAACTGAGGCCTCAGGGTTAAGATTCTCATTGATGGTAAAAAAAAAGGATACATAAATGCTAACACTGTATAAATCTTTTTGTATGTGAGAACAAAATTCTGAAGATAAAATCCTTTATGTAAGAAAAAATTTCATTTTAAATTTCAGGTCCACACAGTACTTTTTCTTGAAGCTCTCAAAATGCTATAGAAATAACTTGTTCATGATCACAGTTATATTTTTCTTTAATTGATGGCTAGACCATGTTGTACAACCTACTCAATAAATTCCAGTGGCTCCCTACTGCCTTTAGAGAAAACAAAACAAAACAAAACAAAACAAAACTTCTGTTTAGCTTTTAAAGCCTTTGCAACCTGATCCCAAACTACTTTTCTGGCCTGGAAAAAATATTTTTGCATTGTTTTTATTTGTATTCTGAAGGTTTAACACAGTATCTGACACAGTTGATACTTAATAAATGCTTGCTGATGTACTAGATGTTGGATTTGAACCCAAGATTCCAAGGCAATTCTCTCCATACTACATTATGTTGAAGTAATGGATAGATGTTTCAAATGGGCAAATTTGGACTTCACATAAGGAAAATTTCTTTTTTTAATATATATTTTATTTTCTCCCTCACAATTTTTAATTTTTTTTTTTTAAAGTTTTGAGTTCCAAATTTATCCTTCCCTCTCAACCCCCTCCTTGAGATGGTAAGCAATCAGATATGGGTTATACACATGTAATCATGTAAAATATTATAAGGAAAATTTCTTAACAAAGTTATTCCAAAGTGTAATGTGCTGCCTAAGGAGGAGGTAGAATCTCCCTCAGTGAAGGATGTTTATGAGCAAAAGTTGTGATCACTTGGGCATGTTGTAAAAAGCATTTTTTTCAGGTATGGGTTGGACTGAAATCCATTTCAACTCTAAAATTATGTGAAAATCATCTTCAAATAAAAAACAAAAGAAGTCAATTTTCTTAATGAATGACAAAATGCTGAATACTGAATGTATATATAAAGGGAAAATCAGATTTCTTTTATTAAATCTGACAGACATTTTAAATTGTAAAAAGTGACAACTGTGTTTTAGCTAGTTACAAAAAAACCCAAAAGTTTTTTTTTTAACCTACAAACTCAAAATTTCTGACAGTTTTGCAAGTCTAAATTCTGTTTTAATAAATAAAGCAGGTCTTCCCCCCCTTCCCATCACACCCCCACTGGAGATTAGAGAGGAATCATTAATAGCTGAAAGGGAAAGTAAATCCGTTTTATAACTAATCTGCCCAATAGTGCTGTTTAGCTACTCCTTTAAAAGAATTATTCAATTTTTCTCTTACTCTTTTTGATGCTCTCCTTGGGTTTTAGGTTTCTCTTCCTCTTGCATGTCTTTTGATTCAGTAAATGACCTCCCTATTTTTCTCTCCTTCGTTTCTTTCAACATGAAGCTCATATCATTGTAATACTCCCCAGGTGGAGCTAAGAAGCACCTGGCTTGTCAAAGACCAACTGATTATGGCTCTAGTCCAAAGATCTCTGCATTTACTTTTTAAAAAAGTTATGTGTCAAAATTCTCATAATTATAGGTAATTTCCACCCTCTTTTCAGACAATTTTATTCCCTACTGTAAGATTTTACTCTATACTATACTCAGTCAGAGTCATGTCCATGCAGTACTATTTTATGTTGTTTGGTCATTTCAGTTGTGTCTGACTCCTTGCAACCCCATTTGGGGTTTTCTTGGCAAGGATACTGGAATGGTCTGTCATTTCCCTCTTCAGCTCACTTTATAGATGAGGAACTGAGGCAAACAATCCTGTGCCCAGGATCACACAGCTAGTAAAGTGTCTGAGGCCAAATTTGAACTCAGGCCTTTCTGACTCCAGACCCAGAACTCAATCCACTGTACCACCTAGTTGCTCTAAACCACTTTACATATAATAATAATTATAATAATAACTATCATTTATATAGTATTTACTATATACTAGCTGCCCTAGTACTATTATATACAGAACTTAAAAAGAAAAATAAAACATTTCATCCAAGATGTATATCACTAGAGCATAAAAATTCATTACTAGAAATATAGTACACAAAGTGAAAACTATTAAATGAAGATGTCTCATTCTGCATGACCTGCCTCCCCTCCTCCAAGCTCCCTGCTAGTTTTTTACACTTGTCTTAAAATTTTTAACTTCTGAGAAGTTAGCTAATAATTAGTCAACAAAAATTGAGCACCTGGTGAATGAATCACAAAAATTCAATTTAAAGCATGTTCATTAAATACCTACTATGTACAAAGGACTAGATACAAAGATAAAAATGAAAAACTGATCTGGCCCTTGAGTCATCTGCATGACAATAGGGGATACAACTGGTACACAGATAAAGAAACAGAAGATAATTTGAGAAGGAAAAGGGTACTAATAATTAATTAGACTATCAAGGGTTCTTAACCCTTTTTGTGTCATGCATCCCTTCTCATAATGCTTTTAAATGCATAGTATTATGAAGGAAAGCAATTATATTGAAAGTTACCAAAATGCATTTTTAAAAAATTCATGGATCCCAGTTTAAAAACTGTTGCTCTAGAATATCTTGCTTGGTGAACATATCAGCTCCCAAGATTTCCATTATCAACTCTATGCTGCTAATTCCAAGATCTAAATCTGCAGTCCTTACTGCTCTTCATCAATGGTTACCACCATAGTGTAAACTTTACCACATACCTGGGAAAAAACATACATACACACATGTATGTATACACACAGTGATAAATGGTAATAAATTGGTGTCCTTGCCTCAAATCTCTAAATATAAAATGCTCCATTCGGCATTTAAAATCTCTTTACCATCTGGCCCAGTCTTCTGAGACTATAAAATTCAGCAACACCTGCCTTCCTGCTGTACCTCACACACTACACTCCATTTCCTGTCTCTTGATTTTGTGCATTTTCACTGGCTATTAACCATGCCTGGAGTATTCTTCCTCTTCATAGTCAGCTATTGACCTCACAACTCAGCTCAAGTCCCACATTCTGCAGAAGGCCTTTTCTGGTCCTCCCAAGGCCTCCTCCAATGCCTTCCCTCTGAGATAACCCATCTGCTCTCTCTATTTTCTTTTATGTTCACAGTTTTTGGTATGCTGTCTCCCTCATTAGAATGTGAACTTCTTGAGGATAGGCATCATGTTTTTTGTCACAGTGTGAATCCCCGGCACTTGGTAAAAGTAACTAGCACAGAGTATAAGCTTAATAAATGCTTGCTCACTGTTGACTAACTCTGCTTTTAATCTGGTCATCACTCCTATTTCTTCTTCCCCCTTCTCCTCCCTCTCTCATAATGAAGGAGTCAGCCAATAGGATGCCAGGCTCTGTTAGGTGTGTTTTAGATTTATTTTGATAGGAACAAGGCTTTCATGCTACTTCTAGGTCATCCTCACACCACATTCCTAGCCCTTTATGTACTACCTTCCCCTATTAGAAAGGAAATTCTTTGAAAGCAAGAAATGAGTCTCACTTGCTTATATTCGTATCTCCAACTTTTAGTATAGTGTCTGGCACATAGTGCTATTAAATACTTAATATTCTCTCTTCCTTTTCAGGCTGTCATTCAGTCTCCCTTTGAACATTTCCAGGAACAATCACTACTTCAGAAGACAGCTCACTGTATTTTTGAACTAAGCTAAGTCTTAGAAAAATCCTTCTAATATTGAGCTGAAATACTATTCTGTAACTTCCACAAGGAATGTTACAGGCTGTACTACAGAGCTAGGAAGAGTAAGTTTAGTACTCCTCGTCTAAATGATAGTTTGATTGGTTTGACTGCTTGAATGAGGAATAACTGATACTTAAAAGCATACTAACGTATGCAAAGCGGTTTACATAGTTTCATTTGCTCCTCAGGGCAAATGTATGAAGTAGGTACTACAGGTATTATTATCTCCATTTCACAGACGACAAAACTGAAGCTCAGGAAGTCAGTAAACATCAGGGATGAGACTTGAACCCAGGCCTACCTTACTTCACACTACCTCATAATAATTGATTGTCTAGTGCTTTAAAGTTTGAGTTTTCCTCACAACAACCATTAGAGGTAGGTGTGCAACTATATATCTGTTTTACAGAGGAGGCTCTGAGATAGGACTTGCCTATTGTCACATAGATAGTAAGCTCCTGAAAAAAGACTTGTAACAGCCCAGAATGTTATTTGTACTATGCTTTCTACCATCATGGGTAGGATCATAGCTTTAGATCTTAGATTTCAGTTAAACTGGCATATTTCACATCTGAGAACAGGCAGGCGGAGTAACTTGTGCCCACCCCCCCCCCACACACAGCAGCAGAGGCAGGATTGAACCCAAGCCCTCTGACTCAAAATCTGGCACTCTCTCCCACTGTACTATATTGAATACTACTGTATATCATATAGAATCCTTCAATTAGCTCCCAAGGAAATGAATGGAATTCTCTAAATAATCTGATAGACCACTTTCCAGATTTAATACTTGAAATAAAACCTGATCTGTATGCAATTAAAATTTTAGACAATAATAAATTAACAACTTTAAAGCTGAGTTGTCCAAGTAGACTTTCCCGAACGTGAAAGAAAATTTGCTGTGCTTTCTTAATTTTGTTTCCACAAAATATTTTGTTTGATCCTGAGGCGGATAGTGCAGGTACTACTACCTTTATTTGACAGATGAGGAAACCCAAAGAGGTTAAATGCTCATCCAGTGAGTAAACATCCAATCAAGCACTCATTAAATGTCTTAGGTGCCAGGCAGGGTGTTAAACCGGGGTTATTTGTTTGTTGTCTCCCCCAATAGATTCTGAGCTCCTTGAGGGCTGGGCTAATTTTTTGCCCCATCACTTAGTGGCCACTTAAGTTCTTACAAATTGGTAGATTGAGATCTACAGGGACTCAACCTACTGGCGAGACAGCTAGCAAACAACTTCTGTAGATGCAAGTTAAGTACAAGAACAATTGGAGATCAGCACTAATATTAAGTAGACCAGGAAAGGCTGATTCCATCAGGGAATGAGATTTGAACTCGAATATACCTGGGGGTCATATTAGCATTTTATGTTTAAGATGTTCTGAGCTATAACGGTCTGTGTGTGGAGGGGGTGGGAACCTGCGGCCTCGAGGCCACGTGTGGCCCTCTAGGTTCTCAAGTGCTGCCCTCTGATTGAATCCAAACTTCACAGAACAAATTCCTTTTCAAAGGGCCTCACTTGAGAAACTACAGGGCCACGTGTGGCCTCAGGTTCCCCACCGCCAACACATACCATTATAGCTCAGAACATCTTAAACACAAAATGCGAATATGACTCAAACTTTCCAAAAATCTACTGTAGCTTCTGACGACGTATTTCTATATCAGAGGGAGTTAGACAGTGAGTTCCTTGAGAGTGGGTTTCTTTGTATCCTCAGCTCTGCCCACAGTGGGCGCTTAATAAATGCTCGCGGACAGAGACAACCTGAACCCGCGTTCAACGCCTTGGCCGCAGGTCGCAGAATTCCCTAAATCTCTCCGTACCTCAATTACTCAGTTAACTATAATTTGGGTATTTCAAGAAGAGATGCTCTGGAGGCAAAGGTGCAGACCACAAGAGGAGGAAAACCATGTACTGCCAAACCTCCCGCCGACACGCCGCGTGTGCGCCTCCCCGCCCCCAGCCCCCGAGGCTGCTGTCGTTGGGTGCCCTGTCATGTGCTTGTCTCCCCGTAACCGTCCTCGTGGCAGCGCCTCCAGAGCCCCCGCGCGTGGAGCAGGTGGAGGGCTACCGCACTTAGCGACGGCCCGAAAGCTGCCCCGCGTCGGCACCCCAAGGGCCGGGTCCCACGGCGGGGAGGCCCCCAGGGCAGGCTCCCCGGCCCCCCGCCCGCTCTGGGCCTCAGCTCCCGCCCCAGCAGGGACGAGCGACCGCGCGCAGCCGCCTCCGCCGCCCCCGCGGGGTGGGCGGCCTCTTACCGGCGAAGCGGATCTTCACCAGGTCGAGAGGATGCAGCGCCAGGTTGGAGAGGACGCCGCCGCTCACGCCGGCCACCAGGTTCTCGTACCGCACATGACGGAACACTGTATACAACGGCGAGGACCCCGCCGTCGACTGGCCCTGGGCCGGCATGATGTCGGGAGCCGCGGACACCACGGCGCCCAGGGCCGCAGAACTGGGACGAGACGCCGTCGCCGCCACTGTAGCGGCTGTCGCCGCTTGGATCGGCGGAACAGCGCGGGCCACGAGTTCGGGTCGGCGCGACCTGCACGCCGGCAGGGAGACAGCTCAGGAAGCCGAGGGCGGGGGGCGTGGTGGGGGCGAGGCGAGGGAGGCGCGGCGGAAGCCGCCGAGCGAGCCTGCGGGCAGAGTGGCGCGAGGCGGTAGAAGGCGCACGTCACGCAGCCGCGGGAGGGAGGCTCGCACCAAGCGATCCAACCTCCTTCCAAATCCCCGCCTCCGCTATCCGAAGACGAGAAACTACAAACCGCCGGGTCGTGGGCGGGGCCTGGGGGGGAGGGGAGGAATGGGACGGGAAGATGATTGAAAGACAGCTTCCGCCAGGCTTCGCTTACGTAAGCGGAAGTAGCGGCGGCGGTCAGAGGGGAAGGTGGAAGTCGCGTGGGCCGGAGAATTTGGTGGTGGGAGTAGGACGCGGCCGGCAAGATGAAGGTGAAAATGTTGAGCCGGAACCCGGACCATTACGTCCGGGAAACCAAGCTGGACCTTCAGAGAGGTGAGCGGGCTGTTGGGATTGGGAGAGGTGGGATCGAACAGCCCCCACTTCCGCCTTTCCTCACACGGAGCCCGGTCGGTGCCCTCGGAGTGAGGGCGGAGGAGGGTTGGCAGGACCTGAGCGACCACAAGTGGGGTGACTCGAGCCGGATCTTATTCTTGCCCTGCGTTACCGCGTTTTTCGCTCAGGTTCGTTGTCCCGAGTGGGAGGACACGTGAGGTGCCCCCTGAAGCGTACGTGCTTCCACACCCTCGGTGCGGGGAGGGCCCTAACTCTCCCCTTGGAGGGAGGACTTTTAAAGTTCACAAATTACTTTCAGCAGCTTGCTGAACGTTTGACATGAAGCACATGTTAAATCAGAAGCTCAGAACAGCCCTTAGAGGTGATAATAACAGCATTTATATAAAGCTTTAAGGTTTGCTAAGGGCTTTACAAATATCTCATTTGATTGTTACAACCACCCAGGGAGGTGGGTGCTGTTGTTTTCCCCATTTTACAGATAAGGAAACTAAGGCAGTGGTTAAGTGACATGTCCAGGGCCAAAAAAAAGCTACTGAACGACTGAGGTAGGATTTTGAACTCAGGTCTTCCTGACGCCAGGTCCAACATAGATGACTTCACCTCCTGACATCTAATCTAGCCTCTTCATTTTTCCGATGAGGAAACTGAGGTCCCTTTGTTCAGCAAACATATTAAGATCCTGCTGTGTGCCAGGGACAATGCCAGGCACTTGGGGCATACCAAGACAAAAATAAAACTGTCACTGCCTTCAGGGGACTTAGGGTTTATACCCAGAGAAAGGAATAGTTTGTCCAAGGCCACAGGACTAGTAATGGCTGAGCTCAGGCTTCAGCACTGGGCATTCAGACTTAATATCCTATACTGTTTACACTGAGTCTTGTGGGGAATTGTCATTATGCCTGCTGTGCCTGATTGTCCTCAAGTTGAAGTTGAAGACCTAACCATTTGGATGGTTGAGGAATGGAACAGTACTTAAAAGCTAAAGTAGTTTATTCTAGGCACCCATCCAGTTTCAGAATTGTACCGGCCTGCCTACTTACCCTTTTTCTTTCTCTTCTGCCTTGGTTCCTAAGCCATCTATCTTGCTGACCAATCCATTTTTCTGTCAACTCGGGTGACAATGTGGTGGGAAGAGTTTGAAACTAATGTTTAAAATTCAGACTGTGCCCTTCATTTATCCACACTTTCCATGCTCTTACTGACAGATATTTTTGAGAATTGCAAACTTTATGAAAATAGGATTAGAAGGCTACATCAAATCAACAAGAGCCTAAGGACTTACTGACTGTGCTATGTACAGTATTCTTGCAGAGGATGTTCACTTTCCTGGAATACTTCTCTTTTTCACTTGTGCCTTGTAAAAAAAAAATTTGTTGTTGTCATGTCTGTCTTTTTGCTTCCCCATTTGGGATTTATAATATATACAGGATATACAAATAGTATAAATAATATATACAGAGTATGTACAACACACACACATATATATATATTCTTCTGTATAAATATATGCATATACATACATACATGTATTTGTATGTGTGTATACCTATATACATAGATATACACACAAATATATATGAAGTAGGTAGTTACTAGTCCCCAAAGCTAGTTTGGGAGAGAAGGCAAGTAGTTGGGGGAATCAGGAAAGGCGTTGTGAAGATGGTGCTTGCACTGCATCTTAAAAAGAGAAGGACTCTTGAGGTAGAGATTAGGGTAGAGTGCAATTCAGGCATGAGACCAGCACAAAGGCATGGATATAGTAGGTGTAAAAAATAGAGAGATGGCCTGTTTAGATGGTTTGAAGAGAGCGGGAAAAAAGGATAATGTCCAGTGAGGCTGAAAAGATAGGTAAATAGTAAGGCCATGTTTTTCTACGGCTTTTAAAGAAGCTTCACAGAGGAGTTCATGTTTTATCCTAGAGGCACCTCTACATTATATGGTAGTTATTCTGTATATGTTTTGTATTAATTATATGGGTACGTGTTTTCCTTTCAAGAGAATAAAAGCTCTTTGAGATTGGGGATTGTTTTTTTCTTAAGTTTTTGGTTTTTGTATACTCTGGCACTAGTACTATGCTTGCCACATGGTAGGTTTTATATGCTTGTTAATTTAAACTGAGTTAAGCCCGTGGAATAGTTACGTAGGTCTTGTGACTTAGAAACAGAACCACTTTGTTATTGTTCAGTCTTGTCCTACTCTTCTTGACCCCATTTGGGGTTTTATTGGCAAAGATACTGAAGTGGTTTGCCATTTCCTTCTGCAGCTCATTTTACGGATGACAAAACTGAGGCAGACAGGGTTAAGTGATTTATGCAAGGTCACACAGCTAATAAGTGTCTGAGGCTAGATTTGAACTCAGGTCTTCCTGACTCCAGGTTCAGAGCTCAATCCACTTCTAACACCTAGCTACCGTAAACCACCTTACGTATCATGATAATAACTAACATTTATATAGAGCTTACTATGTGCCAAGCACTGTACTAAGTGCTTTACAATTATTATCTCATTTTATCTTCACAGCCCTGGGAGGTAGGTGCTGTTGTTATCCCCTTTTTACAAATGAGGAAACTGGTAAACAGGTTAAGTGATTTGCCCAGAGGCATATAGCTGGTAAATGTCTGAGGCCAGAATTGAACTCTGGTTTTCCTAACTCCAGGCCTAGGACTCTATCCACTGCCCTTAACAGCTCAGTGAGGTAAAGTTAGTGTTATTAACTTGATGTAGACAAAAGAGAACCACTGAAGATTTTTGAGTAGAAATGATGGACCAAGACAGTTTAAAGGTTATTTTGGTAACATCATGAAGTGTAGATGGTAGAGAGAAGTTAGGAGAAATGAACTAGATAGAGACTTTTTTTGTCTTTCTATCCCTAGAGCCTGGCATGCTGCTTGGCACAAAGAGGAGCCTTGGTAAATGTATCTTGAATGGAAATGGAAGAGGAAAAACCTGTTAGGCTATAGTCCAGGTGGGTGGTAATGACGGCATATAGTTGAGTGGTTGCTATTGTGATTAATAGCTTTCCAGGAAGGAAGCTTCTAGTTTGTTCTCATTTCTCTTGGACTATGTAAGTCTAGAAATTGTGTGGATAATTGAAATCCAATACTACTCTCCCAAATTTCATTTTGGGCATGAATTTTCACCTTTATTCTCAGCTTCTGTGCATCTTGCAAAGGAAGTGATGATAAACAGATGGCAGAATAGAAGTGTTGTGGTTCGGGAAATGACAATGTGAAAAACATTCTGTCACTGTATTTTAATTACATGATGTTTCCGCTAGGAGTACATTTTCTTGACCATTTAAGTGCCAAATGGTACTTAGTTAAGAATATAACATAATATCCAAATCCTATACTTTCTGGAAGGTCTAATTTAAGACTTGCCTCCTTTATAAAACCTTGTGTAATTCTCACATGACAGTGATTTTTTCTCTTATTTTGACTTCTTTTAGTCTTTTTTGTATTTTGTATAGTAGAAATTATTTACAAATAATAATTATTAAGGTCCCACTATATTCCAAATACCGTTAGGACCAAGAAGAATGACTTATACCTGCCTCTAAGTATTTGTAGTCTAATTGGAGAGCCAACTCATAAGCACACAGAAAATTAAATGACATTTTCAAGAAATGTCTTAACCCATGGGATTAGTTGGTTGGTGAGAAGGAGAAACATTGTGATACTGGAGAAAAAATGCTGGATTTACAGGATCTGAGATCAGATTTTTTTTTTTTTGCTATTTAACCATGCTTATGACATTAAGCAAGTCACTTTACCTTTCTGGGCCTTAGTTTCCTTATTTGTAACTCAGTGAGAAGGCTAAAGATAAGTGCCATGGGCTCAGATGATGAAGAGATTATTTGAGCCTAGGATGATTTAATGAAATACGATGCTTAAATTGCTAAGACTTTGAAGGATGGGTAGAATTTGAATTTGCCACAGGATGTACAGAGGGACTAGAAAGTAACTTGTAGATCTCAAATCCTTTCCCTCCTTATTTCTGCTTCTTTGGAGCTCTAGCTTGCTTCAAGGCTCAAGTGCCATACCCAACAGAGGTCTGTCCTAATTCTTCTCATTGTTAGTGTTTATATTTTATATTTATTCATCTGTGTAGAAGTGGAAGTTTTTCCACCCAGTAAATGAAAGGTTCTTGAAAGCAGGAGCTAGTTTGTTGTCTCAAGCTCCTTGCATAGTGCTTGGCAGTAGGTGCTTTAATAAATGCTTATTAAATGAAGGGATGAATCTAGCCCAGTTCTCCAGTTTTAGAGATAAAGAAATTGTGGTCTAGATGGTTTGCATTAGTTGTTTAAAGCCACACTAGCAGAGCCATCATTTGAACTGACATCAACTTTTATACATCTGTATACTCAGGTATTGAGAAAGGAAGTCAGTGTGCCATCGTGGCTAGAATACTGGCCTGAAAACCAGGAAGACCTGGATTCAGTACCTACTGCTTGTGTGACCCTGGGCAAATCCAGGGCCAAATGTAACTTACCCACTGTTTTTCTAGGGCCCATGAGCTAAAAATGGTTTTTATATGTTTAAATGCACCTTTATTTAAACATGTAAAAACCATTCTTGGCTCTGTGTACAAAAACAGGTGGCCAAAACAGGTTGCCAGTGAGATTTAGCCCTTGGTCTGTAGTTTGTTCTATATGCCCCTGTTTTAGACAACTCTCTGAAATGATTCAGTTGAAGAGAAGGTGCCTGCATTGGGATAAAAGCTTCCTAACTGGGAGCCCTATACACCAATAAAATTTCAGGTCCAGGTCCCATCTTTCTGTGAATAGGGAAGTGGGCTAAGTATTGGGGAAACAGGGGCCTAAGATGGTCTCTGTTGTCAAGGTGCTTGAAATTATTGACTTTTTTTTAACAACGCACTGCACACCTGCCTTGGGCTTATGGTAGAGTTGTAGATAGAAATTTTATGCAGCACAAGAATTAAAAACAATACAAAGTTGAGTTATTTCACATATCTTTATGAAACATTTCAGTTTAACAGTAAATTCCTTGAGAAAAAATAGCACTTTCCTTTTTCCCCACAACATTTATCATAGTGTTGGGCATATAATAGACCCCTAAGAAAAATTTTTTGAAGAGTATAAATGAGTGAATGGGGAACATCACAGTAAATAGTAGATGAAATTTTCTCTATAAAAGAATGTAATGGACGATTAATGGTCATTCTCATTTCAGTTCCAAGAAACTATGATCCTGCATTGCATCCTTTTGAAGTTCCACGAGAATACACAAGAGCTCTAAATGCTGTCAAACTGGAACGAGTATTTGCAAAACCATTCCTTACTTCCCTAGATGGCCATAGAGATGGAGTAAATTGCATGGCAAAACATCCAAAGAGCTTGTCTACTGTGCTTTCTGGAGCCTGTGATGGAGAGGCAAGTATGACTTTGAAAATTAATAAAAAATATTATTCTAAAAATAGTTCTTTAAAAGTTCCTGTTTGTCACAACTATGCTCTTTTGTTCATAATTTTTTTATAATTTATGTTTTTTATATGATTTATTGTTTTTAATGCCCTATTTTAGTAATTGTCAAGATGCAGTTCAGTTTGTGAGAATTAATCTAGTATCTCTTCTATTAAACTATAAAAAAGTTGCAAATACAATTTGTAAGACCTTCCAGATACACAATTTAGCAGTTGACAATAAAGTGGTAAGTCACACCTACAATGCTGCTAGTTAAGTATTATAATAGAAGACATAATTTATTTTTTTAATTTTATTTTATTTATTTATTTTTGGCTAGGCAAAGGGGTTAAGTGACTTGCCCAGGGTCACCCAGCTAGTAAGTGTTATGTGTCTGAGGCTGGATTTGAATTCAGGTCCTCCTGAATCCAGGGCGGGCACTTTATCCACTGTGTATGATTTATTTTTTTTATGTCATTACAATCTCTAGTAAGGAAAATGCCTTGAAGTGCTATAAACAACAAACTATTTAACAAACTGAATCTTTTCTGCTTGACTTATAACATGCTTTGTATTTTGTTGATTCTCTCTAAAGGGTTTTATTTCTACAAATTTAATAGTGACACATTCCATTTGCAATTGACTTTACTTTTTCCTGGAATGTAGTCCTTCTTTGCCTGAACATTTCTTATTTAATAGAAATGTCCTGATGTGGTTTGTCATAGGTTAGAATTTGGAACTTGACTAAACGAGAATGTATCCGTACATTGCAAGCACATGAAGGTTTTGTACGAGGAATATGTACCGACTTCTGTGGAACTTCTTTCTTTACGGTAAGGTACTAATGCTTTTTCACCTGTGTTCTGGGACACACCAGTATGGAACTGACTAAGATGGATGAGTGTTCTTAGCCAATGTTTCTGTCTAATGGTGCTAATAATAATTTAGTCTTTATTAGAGTTTTCAAAAAATGAAAACAATAAATATGCTAAAATTCAGGAGAAAAAGTCCATATAAATGATAAGTAATCATTTCTGTGGCTGTTGGCTGTTTCTTAGAAAAGAAAAGAATGCTAGGGAGAAAAACTAAAAAAAAAATATAAATAATTTATAACATGATTTCTCCTTGTTCATTATCAGCTGAGAGAATTCATGTCTCTAAGACATCTTTCAATAGGGCTAACAGTAAAATCTTCCCTATCTGTTTACCAGGGCTGTTGGGATTGAAAACACTGAAAACTATAAACTATAGTAGCAGCATCAGCTTGGTCTAGTACACCAGACAAGGACAAAAAAGCTGCCTCTTTTAAGAGGGAGGCAACCTGAATCTGAACAGTAGGGTAATGGCTAAATAACTTGTGGGATGTTATTATAGTGGAATACTATAACGCAGTTAAAATGACATGTGCACATATGAAAAAAATCTGTAAACATATTTAGGAAATAATGCAAATTGAAAACAAAACCAGAAGAGCAGAGTATGTACTAATTTTAATCACGTAAGGAAAAATGAATTGCTTTTTTGTGGATTTCAAGACACATTCACAGGGCATGTTTAAACAAATAAAAGCAAACAAGGTATTCCCTACCCTCAAAGAGCTTATATTCTAATAGGGAAGATAACGTATAAAGAGGAGCCAGGGGTGGAGGTGGGGAGGGAGGAAGGAGAGGGAGTTAAGCTAGGAATACAGTGATTCATGGCTGGGGCCCTGATGAAATGATGGACTGGGTTAGGGATTCATCTTCTATACGCCAGGGACTCTGCTAAGAGCTAAGGGGATATAAAGACAAAAATGAAATAGTTCCTGCTGTCTAGAAGCTTTCTTTCTTTCTGGGCAAAATAGTATTTACAAAGGGATTTCCCAGCAAGGGAAGATGTTTACCTTTGTGGATTTCAAGATATACTGTATAAGCTGCTATTCTCTGAGCATAATTTTAATAGCTTATAATAGCTTACATATAGCACTTTAAGGTTTGCAAATCACTTTCACAACAATCCTTTGAGGTAGGCTTTGCAAGTATCCTCTTCATTTTAACAGACTCTAAGAAGTTGTGAGTGACCCAGGGTCACAAAGCTATTAAACATCTGGGATGAGATTCAGACTCGGGTTTCTTAGCTCCAAGTCCTTCACTTTATCAACTTTGACAGGCTTTAGACATTCTGAATTTGTGCTTAATTTGTATTGTTTTTTCTATTCTTCTACTTTGCTGTAAAGAAGAACCTTGTGTACCCTGATATCCCAGGATCAGGAGAGATCTGGCGGATATAGAAATCTAGGTACTTTGTAATTCCCACTACGTAGGCTATCCTATTAGGTCTGCTTTGTTCCTCTTCATCCCAGCCTGCTTGATCTTTGTTCTTCTCTTTCCTTAGCTGCTGTAGGTCTGAGCCCCTTTCTGCCTATGTTTAGCCTTCAAGGTTCTATGGTTCCTCCAAAAAAATTCAGTGTAAGTTTCCAGGAAGCCTTAATTTACTCCAGGAAGGTAGAAGCACAGAGTTAATGCTGAATGTTAGAAACTCTCCCCTATATCTTTTTCTTCTGGGTCCAAACCTGTCATTTCATCAGGATAGGGAACCCGTGGTGTTAAAACTAACTCTACCAGTGCGTATCAACAATTTCTATGTAACTTAGAAAACCTTAGAAAGGTATTGAGAGAGCAGACTTTAAGTGACATGTCTGTGGCCACACAGCTAGCATGTGTCTGGTAAGACTTGAACAACAGGTCAGCCTTCTGTTCAGTGTCAAACTACCTTTCTGGAGAGTAGCTTGAAAGAGGTTTCAGTTAAAATTGAGGCACATGCTGTATTTTTAAAATTGAAGTTATGAATAATTTGAAATGCATCAAGTCTTTATAACTTAGAATCCTCTAAATCATTTATAGGTTGGTGATGACAAGACTGTGAAGCAGTGGAAAATGGATGGACCAGAATATGGAGAAGAGGAGGAGCCTTTACATACAATATTAGGAAAGGTACCAAAATAAATCTGTTGGTTTCATTTATTAAAATTTTTACTGTTTCATATTTTAGGTTCACACTGGAAGGACCAGGTACATCGATTGACACAAAAAATACTAGAATTTTGCTTTGAAATAAAAATTTTCATCCTAGCTCTATTTTCTTTGCTTTATGAATGAAGAAAATATGTACTGTGCCAATTGACATAGCTTGGTCCTTCTAAGTGTTAAATGTCATTATAACACATACCACTAAAACCAGTGTTTTTTTTAAAAAAAAATTATAATATTAGAATGGATCTTTAGACTATGCCTTTTTATCACATGGTGTTTTGCTACTGTCTTTGGCATATATATGAGTTCTGCCACATTTTGAGAAAAAAAAATGAATACTCTTGAGAGAGAAAAGAAGATAGGAATGTTTACTGGTGGTAAAACATTGCTTTCATGAAATACCTTGATTTTCAAGTGTAAGTATATATCAACATTTAGTATTATTGTATATCCCTGTATTGATTAGGTACTAGTTAGTTTTATAGTAATAAAAATGAAAAACATAACTTAATGAATAGAAAAGAATGACTTTGTTGATTATATACAGATGGGTGGCAAAAGAATATTGTGCTTTAAAGTTGACTAAATGTTTCCTCTGAAGTCTGGTTCACATTAATTAGCTTAAACCATTTCTTCATATATTATAAAGGTAAATTTGATCCTAGCCTTTGTCTGGATTCAATTTCCGAATTAGTATTCTCAAATTTCTGAGCTTACCAGTCTAACAAAACAAAATAAAGTTATGTGTCCCTTCATCCTCCTCCATTTTAAGTTTGATTAGGTTAGGGAACATCATATAAGTGTACTTTAGTACCAAAAATCATTTTTATGAGATAAATGTGGCATAATGAAAATTCCTTAGTAGTTTTCTTTTTTATTAGTAGATTTAGGAGCCTTAATACCTTGATGATGATTAAAAGATTATTTACAATGAAATGGAATGAAACTTCTCCCCCCCTTGCCTTCAAAACCCTTTATAGTATAGTTCATGTAATACAAATATCATTAATTTAGATTACTTTTTTCTTTATGTCAGTGCCTCATTAAGAGTTTCTATGCTCGTAATGTACTTTTTTAAAAACATAGAAAACTTGGTAAATATACTGAAAATATTACTATTTACATTTGCAGTCATAAAGATTATTTTTATAACAGCCTATTTGCTTTTAAAGACAGTGTATACAGGAATTGATCATCATTGGAAAAAAGATATTTTTGCTACATGTGGGCAGCAGGTGGATATCTGGGATGAACAAAGAACCAGTCCTATTTGTTCAATGACTTGGGGCCTTGACAGCATAAGCAGTGTTAAATTTAACCCAATTGAGGTAATGTTCTTTTTAATTTTATACTCTAAATTGTCTGTTTTCAAATATAGCTTATTATTTTAAGCTGTTTGAGGAGACCTTTTTGTAAAGTTTTGATGTCACTATTATCTGAATCTTAATATTCTTCAATGTCTAATCCAAAATTGTTTTTTCCTCTTTGAATGATAATATATGCCTTACCTGCCTCAAGAGTTGTTATGAGAATAATGTATGTGCTAACTTTTCAAAATGAACTAATATAAAAATTTAAGTGACTGATATTAATGCTATTATAAACACTAATAAATGTCTATTTCCCCATGTCTAAGGAATAGACATGTATACATATATATATAATTTTTTTTTTCCCTTCTCCCTGGTAAATTTGTTTGGCAGATCCATTGGCCAGTTCTAAAGCACCAGTTACTAATTATGAGCTTGAGAACCTATTTTTCAAGACTTAACATTTGTTAATAAAATTCCTTTTTGTTCAGTGGTGGATTTATTAAACATTAAAAATTATTTAGTAGCATTGAAAGCAAACAGTGTGCATTTTTGCCCCCATCTTTCATTAATAGATTGTTAACATGAAAGATTTTTGGTTTCTTCAGTGTTTTTTTTTCTTCTGTCAATGTAGACTACAACCTTTCCCAGCCTTTTCACCTTGAGTGATTCTTCTTGTACATTATTGTCTCTGTATCTTAAGTTTAGCAAACTGGGAAAATAATGTTCCTATGTTAAAAAAATTCTGGAGTTTATGTTAGGCATTAGACCTTGTGTAAGTTGATAATAGTAGACAGAAGTCAAGAGTTGTGAGAGCCTAGGACTCTTGGCAACAAAAGGAAGAAAGAACGGGACCAGGAAATGTTGGCATTAAGAGAGTGTTAGATTTATTCTCATCCTCATGGAGTGAGCATTACAAAGAATACACTGAAATGTATGATACTTATTATCTAGAAGGATGTACAAGATGTCCCAAAAGTCTTAGTGTAGTATTAAGCTTCAATAACTTAATTATTAAAGTTTAAAATTGCTCTAAAACTTTTGGGACACTCTGTGAGCACCCTTTATGCAAATAACTGATAATAGTAAAAAATTAAACATAAGTAGATTTTAGAATTATCTAATCTGCAGTGTTTGCTACCAAACTAATTTTGAACATGTTATTGTTACATTTATTTTTAGACTAATATATTGGGAAGTTGTGCTTCTGACAGAAATATAGTGCTATATGACATGAGGCAAGCCACTCCTTTGAAGAAGGTGAGTTTTTATTTTCTCTCCTCCTTTGCATTTGTTAATGTGTTTCTCTATTTAGGTCACAATGATAAAAAACCAGGTTTTTTTCTTCAGAATTTTGAGTTTAAATAGTTCTAAAGAAAGAAAATTTGTCAGAACTGTATGTACTTACTTTTCACCATATCTGAAGCATTTGTAATCAAATAAAAAATATATATTTGAAGGTCATATCAAACCTGCATTTTGGCATGTGCGAGGGGAGAACAATGGTGGTGTGGAAAAGAGTGTTGACCTGCTTAAGTACTTTATTGGTCTGGAACACATACATGGTATTATAGATTTATACTTGGGTGCTCTAACCAGTTTTTTTTAAGATTCCTCATATTGTTTCTTAATTGCAAGATAAATGGATTTCCAGTTAAGTTGGATTGTGGTTATTGGGCAGCTAGGTGGGGTGCAGTGGATAGAGTCCTGGATGTGGAGTCAGGAAGATTCATCTTTGTGAGTTCAAATGTGGACTCAGACATTTACTAACTCTATGACCCTGGGCAAGTCACTTCACCCTGTTTGCCTTAGTGTCTTCATCTATAACATGAGCTAGAGAGGGAAATGGCAAACCACTGCAGTATCTTTGCCAAGAAAACCCCAAATGGGGTCAGAGTGTCAAACACAACTGAAATGACTGAACAACAATAAGATGGATCAGGCAGTTCTTTTTTCATATTAGATCCTTTAAAAATAGTTTTAGTTTTTGTTAGCATTTAAGATACACATCTTAATATTTTAAAACCTGATTTGATACCTGATTTTTATCAGTAACAAAAAACTCTAAAGCTATGAAAATGCTTCATTGCTTTTATTGTTAGTTATTGTTTGATTTTTGAGGAGCCAAATTAGCCAACCGTTGACCTGACTTGGGAGGTACGTTGTGTTATTTTTTGGTTTTGGTGTTGAGATGTTCAGTATTTAAAGTAGTTGAAAGTGTGCAGAGACCCTGGGTACCATGGAGAAATTAGCAGCTGTCTCTTTTATACCCTCAAGCATTGCTTAGCCTAACTTCAGAGCCACCTTAGAAAATTACAGGGCCTAGGTTGTGTTGGGGTGCCTGAGACTTCTGATAAACTCCAGTGTACCTTTGCCCCATTCCAAATGCTCAAGTCTTATTCTGAGGTTTTTGGAGTGAATAGATTTTAACCGTCTCTGCCATCATAGGATCATTGACTTAGAAATGGAAGGGACCACAGAGGCCATCTAATTCAATCTCCTCATTTAACAGATGAAGAAATAGAGGTTAAGGGACTTGCCCAAGGTCAAGTAGGTAGTAAGCAGGAGGGGGCCAAGTTATGAAGGGCTTTAATAGGAAAATAAGACTTTATATTTTATATCAGAGGTGTTAAGGAGCCACTGTAGTTTATTAAATGAGGGTGTGCCATGCTCTGACTTTCGCTTTTAGGAGCATCATTTTGATAGCTAAGCGGAGGATGGACTAGAGTAGAGAGAGACTTGACGCAAAGAGACCAACCAGAAAGTTTTTACACTAATCTAGGTGTAAGGTGAGGAAGGCTTGTAAGAGGATGGTGGCAGTATCAAAAAGAAGAAGGGGCAGTGTAATAGAGATGTCAGAAGAATCAACAGGACATGGCAATAGATTGGATATGGGGGTAAAAAGAGAGTGAGGCTTAGAGGAGAATGATATTTAGGTTGTGAGTCTGGATGACTAGAGGATAGAGTGGTGGTACCCTCAATAGAAATAAGGAAGTTAGAAAGAGGGGAGGGCTTGAAAGGGAGAAAGGTAATGAGTTTAGTTTTGAGCATGTTGAGTTTAGTATGTCTATATAGGACATCTGAGTTATTTAAAAGTCAGTTGGAGATGGGAGACTGGAAGTCAGGAGAAAGGTCAAAGCTGCATAAGGTAGGGATCTGAGAATCATCTGCATAGAGATAATGGAATCCTTGGAAAGTTTAGGAGATTACCAAATGAAGTCATATAGAGGGAGAAAACGAAAGAGGACCCAGGACAAAGCCTAGTTAGTGGGATACCCAAAGTTAATGGGTGTGACCTGGATAAAGATTAAACAGACCTTAGAAGAGGCAGTCAGACAGGTTGGAGGAAGACTGAGAGAGAGCAGTATTACAAACACTTAGAAAGAAGGGAGCATCAAGGAGAAGAGTGTTTCAAGGAGATTAGTGATTTAAAATGTCATAGGCTGCAGAAAGGTCAAGGAGGAAGAGGATTAAGGAAAGGCCATCCAGATGATTAAGAGATTATTAGTGACTTATGTGGAAAGATGTTTTGTGTGATTTCTCATGTATTGATATCATATTAGCTTGACTTTTCAATGGGCAGGGGAAGGGATGGAGAGAGGGAGAGAATTTGAAACTCAAAATTTTTTTTTTAAAGTTTAAAATAAATAAATTTAAGGAAAAAAGAGGTCATTGGTAACTTTGGAGAGAGCAGTTTCAATTGAATAATGAAGTCAGAAGCCAGACTGTAAAGAGCTAAAAAGAGAATGAGAGAAAAAGAAGTGGAGGCATTGATTATAAATGACCTTCTCAAGTGATTTAGCCATGAGAGAGAGGCAGGACGTAGAATGAAAGCTAGTGGGAATGGATAGATCAAGTGAGGGGTTTTTGAAGATAGGGAAGACGTAACATTTTTAGCTAGTAGGGAAAGAGCCAGTGGACAGAGATTGAATATTAGTGTGACAGTGGGAATGGTAGAGTGATTGATGGTCACCATGAAAATGAAGAAGAGGGTTTATGGTTGCAAAGGAAGTAGAATGATTATGATGTAAGGTAGGTTGTATAAGAATTATTATCTTCTTTTTTCGGTGAGAAAATAGCCCCTTAGAAATTGCGTGCTTTGTCTGTGGTTACATACAGCTATTCAGGTTTCCTGGTTCCGAGTCTATAGTTCTATTCACTGTTTCAGTCAGTCATCAAGTATTGATTAATTGCTTAATATATGCTTAACATGCTCTTTACTAGGCACTGGGGATACAAGTACAAAGAATGAAACAGTTTTATTCTTCCTAGATCCATAATGACCCTTTAAGAGAAGCTAGAAATGTTTAGTTTGCGTTCCTAAACTCTGAAAGTGAATATTATGGAAGACAGTCTTAAATTTCTTTTCAGAATCTCTCTCTTTCCCTCTACCCCTTTAAATTGATTAAAACAGAACAGTTTCCTTCCATATTTAATACCTTATGGAATGATGGGTCTGAGTTCACCTAGAGGTGACATAGTCACATTTGTAGTTTCCAGGCAAATAGAGGGCAGAGAAATCTGCACTTGAGGCTTCCTCTCTGAGGAATTAATTTAATTTCATTTTGGGAAATAATGGGCTGGAAGGAAGGTAAATAGAATGTGTTCTTAATAAGTCTTGCCTTGGCCCAGATTCTCTTTGCTCGCTCATTGTACTAGTGTGAATTTTTCAGAGTATGCCCAATACCCATTCTGTCACATCCAGAGCTTTGTAATATGTTCCTAAACTTTGAGTAGCTCCACAATATGGTCAAACACAGTGTTCAAAGGATAAGTCAAATGCACTAATGGATACAAAGAGAAGATACCCAACAATTTATTTCTACAGCCATATTTCTCCTTTACAACAAAGTCCTCTATCTCTCCTTTCCTTTTTCCAAGTATTGTAAACGCAATCTTGTAAGTATTTGCTTTTAGATATAAGTGGTGGAAACCATGACTCTCTGTGCTTATACATGCTGGCTGAGGCATTTCTAGTGTGGACAGGGGTCCTTTGTATTCTTTTTGGCTTCTTGGCTGTTTCTATTTCTCTTCCTGCCCCTACAAATATAGGACATTTGAGTTATTTAAAAGCCAGTTGGAGATGGGAGACTGAAGTCAGGAGAAAGGTCAAGGCTGTTCCCCTTTCTCTGTTCTCTGTAAAGGACTGGTATTTACGGTATTAAAGCAAAAGTCCTGAGGCTAAATCAACAACCTGACAGATTTTTGAATAGGCAATGTTGATTTTAGAAATAATTACTTGTGGGGCAGCTAGGTGGCGCAATGGATAGAGCACCGACCCGGGATTCAGGAGGACCTGAGTTCAAATCCAGTCTCAGACACAAAACACTCACTAGCTGTGTGACCCTGGGCAAGTCACTTAACCCCATTGCCTAGCCAAAAAAAAAAGAAAGAAAGAAAGAAAAGAAATAATAACTTGCTGTTCATGTTAACAGGTTAGAGTGTTTGTTTCCTTCTTAGGTCATCTTGGATATGAGGACAAATACGCTTTGTTGGAACCCAATGGAAGCTTTTATTTTCACTGCAGCAAATGAAGATTATAAGTGAGTTGCTCTTTTTTTCTTAAGTATTGTTTATTCCCATCAATTGATTAATTATTCTAAATGCTATCATAGTATAATAATTCTACTTAAATTTTTTTTAAAAAAAGGTTTTAAAATAAAAAAATTTTTTAAATTAAAATTTTCTTAAATTGTTGATTGAAGGTATTTTTTAAAAAAATTGTTATTGCTACTTTTGCTTCTTATATCATCACAGTTTCTCCCAGCATCTTTCCCTCTTCCTCCTCCCAAATGATCCATATTACAAAAAAAATTTTTAAGGAAAAAAAAGAACAAAAATCAGCAAAAGCTCTCAGTACATTTTTAAAAATCTGAAAATTTGGTCAGTGCTTTAGCTATGGCCCTCTCACTTCTACAGAGGAAGGGGGTGAAGGTGTCTTCATATCTCTTTGGGGCCATTCTTCATCTTTGTAGTTTTTCAGCATTCACTTTTGATTGTTTTGTGGTGTTTCTTTCCATTTACATTGCTTTCATTGTGTATATTGTTTTCTTGGCTGTGCTTCATTCTGCATTAGATCATGTAAATCTTTCCATACTTCTCTGTATTCATCATATTTGTTATTTCTTAGAGCATAATAATATTCCATTATGTTCATGTACCACAAATTTATTTAGTCTTTCCCCAGTTGATGTTTGTTGATTGAAGGTATTAGGTTCTATAGACCCTTATATATAAACAAAGTGACCTCCATTTCAGTTTTTAAAGAAATGTTTATAGTTATATCACAGAAATGGCCAAGCCCTAGTTCAACTGGAAGAACATATATTAAATGCCCACTTTTTATAAGTCATCTTATTAGGGACTGGTTCTATAAACATGAAAGGACATAGTTACTGCCTTCAAGGCACTTACCATCAAGTAGGGAATGAGATATATACAGATACTTATGATACAAGGTAAGAATATATGAAGTTCATAGGTTTGTCTTCTTATTTAACATATAGACAGATATTAGAGCTTTGTGGAGGGGGGAGGGGATTCTCCCTAGCTGGGAGTTAAATGAATGAAAAAGCATTTGTTGAGCACTTACTATGTGCTAAGCAGTTGTTAAGGACTGGGGACAAATACAAAAGTAAAAACAGCCCTGCCTTGAAAGAGCTTAGATTCTGATAGCCATAACACATATCAGGTTGGTGGCTTGGGAGGGGGCATTTTGGGTTTGAAAAAATAGCAGATTTACTTTGATTATAGTTACAGAAATTGATGGAGAGGGGAGTGAGGTTTGGAGGAGGTGAAGTAAAAGTGGGGCTTCTTAAATTTTTTACACTCACTGCAGGATTGCAGTTGTATGGCCAGAGGGCCTGTGCAGAACGAAGTTCTCATGCTTTGTGCTCAGAACCAAGGCTACAGTGAAATTGCTCAGTACAAGCAAAACATCTTAGATTCATTGTGCGTTTGATTTTAAATTAATTTTTGGTCCTTGTGCATTTAGAAACCTTTTACTGTTACCAAATATTTTGTGACCCCATATGGGGTCGAGGACACACAGTTTAAGAAGCACTGAATAGCTATGGGTTTCTAGAGATAGTGGTCTGGAGCAGGCAATCACCAATCAGAGAATGGGGCATCGGGAAATTCCTCCAAGGCAAGGTCCCTATTGTGGTCAGCAAGATGAAGAGGCTTTGGTTGGAGAAAAGGGAGACCAAAAAGATCAGAATTAAGGTCTAGTGAAGAGATGACATATAGGTTGGATTTTGTTGGAACTATGTTCGGTAAAGAAGTAAAGAACAATACATTCCAGATGGTGGAGGCAGAGGAGATATCATGGACAGCTATAGGGAGTCAGGATAGAATTAGGGATCAATTAGTAGTCCAGTTTGGCTGGATCTGAGAAAAAAAAAACTTATTAGAAAAGCAATTTCTAAAGTTGATTATTGTGAAGTTTTGATGTAGACTAATTATTAGCATAAAGTTAAAGAACTGTGGCATTACAATTAAGTTGTGTTGAAAAGAGACTTCTCAGTTTAGTTACAGTGTGGAAGGGCTGGTGGAAATTTGGTAAGAAGATAGAAAATTGTAGATTGTACAGTTGTTAATGCGCAAGGAAAATTAGCTTTACAGATGCAATTTTTATGCAACCATATCTGCTTTAAGTATTTTAAATAATGTGTTTATTGAATTGTAAATGCCATATGTTGGGTTTTCAGTATTTTCTAAGTACTTTGACATGTAGAATTTCTTTTTATCTCAAAGAACTCCTTATAAAGTAGATAAAGGAAGTATTGTCCTCTCTATTTTATAGATGAGGAAAGGATAAATGGCTTGTCTAAGGTCCTACTAGATTACAAGTTCTTCCTGAGTGTAGACCATGTCTTACTTACAGTTGTATCCTACAATGTCTAATACATTTTAATGAATGAGTGAAAGCTACATACTTGGTTGGACATCCTTTCAGCACTTTGTTCTATCCATTAAACATTTGCAGTCCTAAAAGTTCTGCATCTTTTAATTTGAGAGATTTTGTAATTATAGATGCTTGTTGTAGAAAGTTGTAGAATGTAGAAAGATGGAAGTAACATATGTGTTCTTCTGAAGCATGAGAGAGACTTAGTAAAGGTTCTAACTAGCTAAATATTACAAGTTTGTTAGAATGTTTTGAATATCTTCTGAGTTCCAGCCAAACTGAACAATTTCAGAATGAGTAAGGCTAACTCAACAGTACTAAACCAAATTCATTAAGCAATTGTAGCCTGAATTGCTGCTTGAAATTAAGCACCATTGATTCCATCAAAGGCAGTAAAAGAATTAATTGTTGGCCAAGTTTCTTAAACCTTACCATGGAGTATTACTGATCTGTTCCTTTGGCAAGAATCTTTGTTTTTCAAAGCACCACATTTATTTTTCTTGTCTGGGGGTAGCACTTGAATCATTCAGTAAGCATTTATTAAACTATTTCTATGTGCCAGGCACTTTCCTAGTTACTGGGGGTCTAAAGAAGGTAAAAACACTGTCTGTCCTCAAGGTGCTTGGAGGAAGCAACATACAAATAATCACATATATATAAGAGATACAGTGTGTAAATGGAACATATCAGAAGGAGGGCACTGGGAATGGACATTGGGGACTGGGAAAGGCCTTTGGAAGGAGGAGTGATTTGATCTGAATCTTGAAGGAAGCCAGAGGTAAGGTGAGAAGGGAGAGTGTTCAGGCATGGAGGCCATCCAGTGAAAAGGTACGTAGTTAAGAGGTGAAGTATCATATATAAAAAACAGCCAAAAAAAAAAAAGCCTAGTGTCTGGTTCATAGAGTACATAGAAGAAGGTAAAGTATGAAATATAAGGAGATTTGAAAGGGTAGGAAGGGGCCAGATTGTGAAGGGCTTTAAACGCCAAACAAGATTTTATCTTTTATCCTAGAGATAATAGGGAGCCACTAGAATTTATTGAGTAGGGGGATGACATAATCAGACCTGTGCTTTAAGAAAATCACTTGTGTGGGGTGGCTCGGTGGCACAGTGGATAGAGCACCGGCCCCCGAACTCAGGAGGACCTGAGTTCAAATCCGGCTTCAGACCAAACACTTGACACTTACTAGCTGTGTGACCCTGGGCAAGTCACTTAACCCCAGCTGCCTAAAAAAAAAGAAAGAAAAGAAAAGAAAATCACTTGTGGGATATGAACAGGAAGTTTTCAAATAAAGAAATTAAAGCTATCTGTAGTCATATGAAAAAATACTCTAAATCACTATTGATTAGAAAAATTCAGATTAAAACAATTTTGACACCTATCAGATTAGCTAATATGACAAAAAGGGAAAACGGATGTTGGAGATGTGGGAAAATTGGAGTACTGATTCATTGTTGGTGGAGTTGTGAACTGATCCAACCATTCTGGAAAACAATTTGGAACTATGCCCAAAGGGCTATAAAACCCTGCATACCCTTTGATCCAGCAATACCACTGCTAGGTCTGTATCCCAAAGAGATCATAAAAAAGGGAAAAGGACCCACGTGTACAAAAATATTTATAACAGCTCTTTTTGTGGTGGCAAAGAATTAGAAATTGAAGGGATGCCCATCAATTGGGGAATGGCTGAACAGGTTGTAGTATATAAATGGAAATAAATAATGGAATACCATTGTGCTATAAGAAATGATGAGGGGGCAGATTTCAGAAAAACCTAGAAAGACATATATGAACTGATACTGAGTGAAATGAGCAGAACCAAGAGAACATTGTACGCAGTAACAGCAACATTGTGCAGTGATCAACTTTGATAGACTTGGCTTTTCTCATCAATATAGTGCTCTGAGACAGTCCCCAAAATCCTCATGATGTAAAATACCATCCACATCCAGAGAACTGTGGTGTCTGAATGCAGATCAGAGTATACTCTTTTCACCTTTTTTTGTTGTTTTTTTCTTTCTCTCGGTTTCCCTTATGTTCTGATTGTTCTTTCACAACATGACTAATGTGGAAATATGTTTAATATGATTGTACATGTATAGCCTATATCAGATTGCATGCTGTCTTGGGGAGAGGAGGGAAGGGAGAAGAAAATTTGGAACTCAAAATCTTATAAAAGTGAATGTTGAAAACTTCCTTTACATGTAAATTGGAAAAAATAAAATACCACTGAGTATTTTAAATACTTAAAAAAAAGAAAATTACTTTGTGATGTGAATATTATTAAGTATAATTAAGTATTAGTATTAAATATTATTAATTTCTCAGTATTAAAATAGTTTTCAGGGAAAACTACAGATTTTATTTTGCTAGTGGCATCTGACCATGTGTAGGGAATAACCAACCTGTTCTATACAAAATGAATTCTCTACTTTTGAAAAAAATTTATTGTTATTTTTTCCCAGGCCAGGGCAGGGGTATTTTAACCCAAGTTCTAGAGGCAACACTGAATGATAAAGATTATTTAAGAGAATAAGACAGAAGAATTTGATAGCCATAGGGTAGGGCCAGTTGCCTATGATTCTTAACCCGAAGAGGTCTTGTGAGATAATGGATGTAAAGTGTTCTAGAAACCTATCCATCCATCCATCAACATACACGCACATATACATATATACATGTATAGTGCTTCAATTTTCCAACATTTTCTCCAACATTTATAATTTTCCCTTTTTGTTGTATTAGCTAATCTGATAGGTGTGAGGAGTTACCTCACGGTTGTTTTAATTTGCATTTCTCTAATCATGGTGATGATGAAGCATGGTGTAGTCATTAAAATACCAAAGAAGAAAGGAGATAATTTTGTGCATCTGAGTCAGTAAAAAAAAAAAACCCAAAAACCTGTTGATCTTGTTTGTCTCCAGCATATTAAGCATGCTCTGATCTCTAATGCCTCTGAGGCCCCAGCAACATAGGCCCTTTCTTTTTCCAACTTCTGGAATCTCTAGATCTCTAGTTCCCCTGACTCCTAGAATTTTGAGCTCCTTGTAAGTAGGGATTGTTTCATTGGTACTTAGGTATCTGACTTCAGGGGTTTGGTGCTACTGGTGGTTGTGACGTCTCAGGGAATATTTTGTGTGGAGAAAGTTCTGGAAGTTTTAGTGGACTCCAAACTCAATGAGTTAGTAGTGTGATATAGCAGACCAAAGAGTTATCCTAGGTTACATTGAGAGGAGTGATAGTCCTTCTGTATCTGTCCTAGTCATACAATATTGTGTTCAGTTCTGGGTGACACGTTTTAAAGTCATCCATAAACTAGAGAGAGGGTCTAGAGGAGGGCCTTGAGTTCATGCTATGTAACAATATGTTGAGGGAATTGGACATGGAGCTTAAAGAAGACTTTAGCCATGGCTCTCTTCAAGTATTTGAAGGACTTTCATATAAAGGAGATACTGTAGTTGTTGAGCTTGGCCCCAGAGGACAGAATCAGAAGCAGTGGGTAGATGTTCCAAAGAAGCAAATTTAGACTTCTTGTTAAAACTCTCCTTAAGTGGAGCGTGTTCCTTTTTACTAGAGGTTTTTGAGTAGAAATTGGAAAAAAGACCATTTATATTGGTGATAGAGAAGGTATTCTTGGTCAATGTGGGTTGCACTAGATGGGCCCTGAAGTCACTTCCAACTCTTAGATTCTATGAAGATAAAAATTTTTGTTACCAGTGTTGGTAGGTGAATATTTTCTAATTAGTGATGTAAATGTTGAAAAAAAATACTTTTCCCCCTTTTTCTCCCTATTACCTCCCCCTCTATACACATCTGTTTTTTTAAAAAACCCAACAGATTAATCACATCAATATGTAGGATATAAGTAATGGCAGTTAAATAATGACACTTAAGAGGTAGTATATGTAGATCTTTTTAGAAATTACTTAGTGCCACATAGTTTTATTTCTGGAAACCTTGTGTAAAGTTTATTTGAATCTTTTACAGCTTATATACATTTGATATGCGTTCCCTTGATGAACCTGTGAAGGTACACATGGATCATGTATCTGCAGTCCTTGATGTGGATTACTCACCTACTGGGAAAGAATTTGTGTCTGCTAGTTTTGATAAATCCATTCGAATCTTCCCTATAGACAGAATTCATAGCAGGTAAGTGGCTGTCAATAAATTGCTTTTTCTTCTGTCAGGGAGGACCTTTATCATTTTTTTATTTCCAATAGTTGTATTTATCTCATGTTCAGAATATGATTATTATCATATACTTTGAACTGTAAAAATAGTTACCTCTCTTTTCTGTTGCATGTACCAACTCCAAAGGGGGTTCATGGAATCTCTGCCAGACCAGTCTTTTTCATTAAGTCGAATATGTGATTTGATGACATAAATGTTTGGTTTGCTCTCCCAGAGAGCTTTTTTTAAAACTCCAAATTGGTTTTAAGCATCATTGCATAATAAATCTTTTCGTCCCCTTTAATTATGAAGATCCTAGATAAAAGTTCTCTCTTAGCATTGTTGTAGTTTAAAAGCTATTTCTAACATGTATGTAGGTATTTTATAATTGCTTTCACTGCTAACAGATCTCTAAATGGTCCTTTTTTACCTCAAAAAATTTTTTTATAAAATATTTTGTTAGTAATAGCATGATATCTCAAACTATAAAGCAAGGGAGACAGCTTGGTGACCAAATTTGGAGGAAATGGAGGTGATTAACATCAAAAGAAATGAAACATTGTACTCCTTATGTAGTTTTCATTTGATTTTGCCGGGGGGGGGGGGGGGGGATTAAAAAAAACAACAACAACAACTTCCTAAAGAGAATACATTTTTCAGACCTCCTTTAGGGCTATGGAGAACTTAAAGAGGTTATTTGGCAGGAATTTGTTCCTACCCACCACTTCAGTTTTAGAGACCTTTAAGTTTAGGTGCTGATTTGGTGTCTTCTTTGGTTTACTCACTTCTCCAGCTTTAATTCCTGAATTGAAGCTTTGTGCCAGGTTCAGCAGCTGCACTTTTTTGGACAGAGTTGCCAGCCCTACTGGTTCTCACCCTGGGTCCTGTGGTGACTTCCTTTTTCCTCATGCAGTTAGGTTCTCTTGGATCTTTGAGCACAGAATCTTCGGAGCCCTTAATGGTGTTTCAGGACAGAGTGCTTGGGACCTCAAAGCCCTGGAGTGCCCTTATCTAAGCTGTCCTTATATTGGTCACTGCTATTCCATTCTTTATTGGAGCCCTCCCTTTTTGATGCTTCCTGACAGAAAACTTTGTGTGTTAGACTTGTCTTTGGTACTTGTCTAGTCATGCTGGGAGACTATCGTTTGCTAGGCTAGTGCTGACTTTGCTAGTGGTCTCCTTTCCTATTGCTGGGAGCTGTTGGCTGGCTATTTATGCAGTTCTGGGGTGAAAGAAGTCACTCTAATTTCTCATTGGTTTCCTTGATGATTATTCAGTCTGGTGTGACCTTCGGGTTTCTCTAGAGTAGGTGTGGAAGAGCTAGGTAGTCTTCTATTCAGGCAGCCATCTTACTTATAGGTCTTTGTTCATGAATCTTTTGATTATTTATCCATTGTGGAATGGCTTCTGGTCTTGAATATTTGTGTTAATTTCTTAAATATGTTGAATATCAGACATCAGAGACATTTGATACAAAAATTTTTTTCCCCAGTCAGTAACTCTCCTTATCCTAGCTCTGTGTGCACCTTCAAAAGCTTTTCAATTTGATGTAGTAGAAATTTAAGAATCAAGCTTTCTTTTTTAAATCATTTTTTCTGTGTTAGACCTAATTTTGTATCTTGTATCCTGATGCTTTTGAAGTCCTCATGAAAATAACCTTAAATAGTCTAAATTCCTGTTGGCATCAGTGGTAAAAGATATTTCCTCTTGGCTTTGTCCATCTTACATTTATCTGCTTGGACCCAAGTTTTACTTTTCCGTAGCTTTCTACTGAGATGACGTTATTACTCCCCGATAGTGACTTTGGAGAAATCATTTCTCTTTTCTGGGCCTCAGGTTTTGTGTGTGTGTGTTTATACATGTATATGTGTGTACATCTACATACAAATGCATGTATATGTATGTGTATATATGTATGTATGTGTATATATATGTGTGTGTGTATATAGTGTATATGTGTATATATATATGTATATGGGGTGGGGTTTGAACTAAGTCAATGGTGAAGAACCATAGGCGGCCTTGAACTTTCATAGGACAGAGTGAAAATTACATATACTGCATAAAAAAGTGATTACGTTTTCCCCATAATACATATATAAAAGCAAACCAAAAGAGTTGCTTCCTTCCATGTTTTATTCCTTTAACAATCTTGATTGTTTCTATTGTTTTTGTTGTCAATCAAACCTTGGTGTTGTTTTTTAAATCCCATTTAGAACTGTATAGGGGAAGGTTGTTTGATGGAAAAAGCCATTTTTTAAGCTAACTTTTTTTACATAATATCTGAACCATTTTGCTAATCAGAGTATTATGTACTGTGATCAAAAGCAGGTATGCTAAAAGGCCACAGATGTCTTACCACTGGGACTCTCAAGTCCCTTTCAACCCCCAAAAGTCTATTATAGTAGCTTTTAAAAAAAAAGTAAATAAACTTTTCTTTGAAATGATCTTTAGAAAACATAAAATTTTTATTAGAGGAACTAGGTTTTTGAGATGAACTGTGAGTAAATAAATGCTTTTAAATGTTACATAGAATCAGTACTTAAAAACAGTGTTCTATTTGGATTTCATTCAGAGTTTTTACTAAGCAAACAACTAGATCAATAGAATTTTTTCAGGGTTTCAACCTGCAGATTTTGGTCTAAGAAAGACAAACAAGATTTAGGTTGTATCCATGTTTATTTCTCTCAAAGCAAGCAGCATGCATGCATGACAGCCAGTCTAGAACTGGACTCCCTCATGGAGACAGTATGGAACTGGACTCATTTTGGGGTTAGGGTGCACAGTTTATATCTTTTCAACAAGGCCTGATGTCACCCCATCATCATTTCACCTCTGAACAGAGCAAATATCTCTATACCAGACCACTCCCAGCCTTGGGCTATCTAGACAAAATCATCTCTCTCTACCCAAGTTTGAATAGAATACAGTGAGCTTCCTTACCTTCGATTACTTGTGAGCTTGGGTGGGAGCAGACCAGGGTAAGGAGAGTCAATGCAATCTCATACATCATATTATATATTACAGTATACTATATTATATCTCATTATTTATATTATGTCCTTCTGAAGAAAAACTGAGCTTTGGAAGAAGGAGGCTAGGGAAGCCTCTGCATCTCATTTTTCACAAAGGCAATTACTTCGTTTTGACTGCGTATAGAAAAGCTGTTCAGTTTATTTAAGTTTTTTAATCTCCTTTCTAAGGATGCATTTGAATGTTTTTATGAACTTTACAATACTTTAGATCTTGTGTTCCTTGCTACATAGTATGTAGTTGGTTGAATTACACATTCAAGCATGAGAAACATGCTGATTAAGAATTTTGAAATTATGTATCCTAAAGGAGTGGTTTAAGTTGGTTTATTTAGTAGTCAGAAAGTTGTATTTGACAGTCAAGAGCAATGTTCAAGTCCTTCTTGGCACTTTGGGACTTTGTGACCCTGAGCAAGTCACATGATCTCTTAGTGCCCCAGGCAATCTCCAAGTATGTAAATTACAGGCCAGCTGTTGAGTTGCTTTGGGAGAGGAAATTTCCTCCTCTAGAGTTCACTAAGAAATCTAGACTAGTATCACTGTTAGGTACAAGTAATTTATATTATTTTTAAAGACTGGCTTAATTTCCTGCCATTTAAACCTCCCTCTGTCTTATTGCTGTTGGGGAAAAAGTGCGCTAGTGCCCTTCTTGGAGGGGGTGAACCTTGAAAAAGCTGAAAAACAAGAATGGGACTGCTTGTCCTGAAATTCTATGGCTATTTGTATCCAGGTGACACTTCCTTAGGGCGCTTCTAGTCTCTTTGAGGTATGGTAATTTTCTCTTTTATGTGAGTTTTGTATAATCAGAAGCCTGGAACTGATTTCATTGGAGCTGAAAAATAATTTACTTTTAGGTTACAAAGTACTTTATATGTGGTTATTTCATTTAAGCTTCAGTAGATAAAGCGGTCCCCATTTCACAGATGAGGCAACTGAAACTCAGAAGTGAAATGACTTGCCCAGAGTCAGTGCCAGACTTGAAGTTCGAACCCAGATCTTTCCTGGTGCCAAGTACTTTTTTCCACTGTTCTCTCCTGCCTCTCTTGTTTTTTGAGACTATAAAGTAACAGGTTTGTGGTTATGTTTGGGAGGAGGCAGAAAAAAGTTTTAGTTTGGATGTGAATCTGCAATATTCTCATAGTTTTCTTCCCTGTGGATAATTTTGCCCAATGTATTTATTCCCTTTCCATTTTGTACTCTGAGTCTTGGATCATTTTCTCTTTGGATTTCTCCTTTCTTCCTTCCCTTTTACCTTTTCCCCGTTACTCTTCCCCTTTTCTAATTCTTTTGGATTTGTTTTAATTTTCCTCTTAATGCTGTTTATGATACTTCCCAATATAGTATTTTCTGTGGATTTTTTTAAGTCATGTGTTTTGCAACACTTCCAAATAGGTATGATATTTAACTTCATTTTCTGATTAATTCTTATCTCAATCTACTAGGTGCTTTTGTGACTCTCACCTTTTTTCCACACATTTACATGTGTTGTTCCACATTGTTCCACACATTTACATGTGTTGTTAATCAACAACACTTCAGTTTTAAGCCAATTTGATAGAATCAAATATTTCATAACACACATTAGGAAACATTACCAAATTCAGGAAGCTATCTGAGACCACCCATTGCATTCCCTTTATTTTTTAGTATAACAAAAAAAGATTGATAATATTTTTGTTCTTAATAAGTATAATTCATTTTGTTTCTGTTCTAAATTCTCCATCTTTGTGATTTTACTTATTTGACCTTGACTTATTCTGCGAGCTTCATGTATGAGATTTAGAGTGCTGTGATCTCGAATAATACCTTGTATTCCTTAAAAGATTTAAAGAAACTTATCTGATACTTAAAAAATAGTACTAAGTATTAAAGAAAAGATCCATAGACTTCTAAAGGTTTTGATGATTTTTTTTTAATAGAGAAGTATATCACACAAAGAGAATGCAGCATGTTATCTCTGTGAAATGGACATCTGACAATAAATATATTTTGTGTGGATCCGATGAAATGAACATTCGACTCTGGAAAGCCAATGCTTCTGAAAAATTGGGTGTGGTAAGAGACCTCATTCATTTTCCCATTGTCTTATTGTTGATTTGACTTCTGTTTTACTAAGCATTTATTATTTTCTGACCAAAGAAACATTCAGATCAGTTTAGTCTTTTAAGGTAATTATCATAGCTTTTCATTGTAGAGTACAGCATTTTTAGCGTGATACTCAACTTATTGAGTGGTCTGTTAGTGTTTAATCTCTAATTTTAAAAATCTGACTGCAGTGTTAAGCATTTTTGTCTATTTTAAATTATATTGGGCTCCCACCTTTTTTTCCTTAGGAGCATTTTTCTGAAATTCATGTAAATTAATGGAGAAATGATTTCAGTTTCAAGAAATATAGTTTATAACAGTGCTCCTTCAGGAGCACAAAGACAGTTGTACTTGTGATTTGGGGTGTAATTTATAAAGAATTTTGTGGGGGGTTTTTTGGTTTTGGTTTTTGCTTTTTCAGTAAAAGATGGGTCTTGGCTATCAACATAATAAAATAAACCTAACAACTGCTCTTGTCATCATGATTTTTTTTGCTCTTGTCATCGTGATTTTTTTAAGCTTACATCACGAGAAAAGGCAGCCTTAAATTATAACCAGAAGTTGAAGGAGAAGTTTAAATACCATCCTCAGATAAGTCGAATAGCTCGACATCGTCATTTACCTAAGACCATCTATAGCCAAATTAAGGAGCAGCGCATCATGAAAGAAGCTCGTCAGAGGAAGTATGTTTGACATTGTACTACTGGCATCCTTTCCCCTCCCTCACTAATTAAACAAAATCAGAAGGGAGTGGCACATAAACAATGGCATAATTGTTTTTCAAGTGGTCGTTTTATGTGCTATTACACATTAGGACTTCATTTGGTTCTGAAAGAAAGGAAAGGTCCAATTATTCTAAACTCAGCTACTCTCCAGTGACTGATATCACATGGAAACATTAGTGACCTTAGAGTTATGAAAAAATTCACAGTTGCTAAGAATACATGCTTGAGTTAGAAGTTGGCGAAGAAATTCTCAGAGTGAACTATTTCACAAGGAATACGCTGCTTCTGCTCATGTTGTCCAAACTTCTACCTGCTACAATTGGAAAATAATAAATCCTATCTAATTTAATTGGATTTTTCTTAGTAAGAATGTTCAAAAGATTCTTACAATTAAAAGAAAGGAAAGCTTTTAACTTAAAGATGCAGCTCTTTTTCCATATCCTTGTGGTATTTATGCAGCTCAGCTGTATTCATCCCAATTTTGGATCACCTGATCAGAGTGAGCCTTTTTCCTGGAAAATCCTTGTGTTTGCACTTCTTCCAGTTGCTAAAAGTACAAGGTTCATATGGCATGCATGCTGTGTCTTTTTAGACTGAGATACCTAGAAGAATCACATTAGTAGATTGTGTTGCTGGGTGGACTTGGGACTTGGGGGTGAAGATTTTAAAGTACATAACATCTTCAGATTGGGACATTTCTATTTATAAGTAATGAGTCCTAATGTTTAGCAGAGTAGGATATTAAAATGTTGATTACTTTGTTTTATTCTGGCTTGTGATTTTTTTTTTTGGTCAGGTGACTCCAGTGAAAGAATGTTTTTTAAAATTATATTTTGTTAAGATGGATTTTCTTATAATCTCATGTACATTTTGTTTATTTTCTTTTTTTCCTAGGGAAATGAATCGTATCAAACACAGCAAACCTGGATCTATACCATTTGTGCCTGAGAAGAAGAAGCACATAGTGGCTGTTGTGAAATAACATTTGAGAGGTCTGCTGATTTCTGGTATGTAATTATTATGTATAGTGTGATAGGTTCTAAAAATAATGTTACAGGCTCTGCTTAACAGCAGAAAAACCTTAATTACATGTAAGAGGGCTTCCCTTAGAGTTGTTTTTTAATCACCTTAATTTGGCGCGTGTTTATTTTGAGTAGCCCTAAAAATTCCCCTATAAACAGCTTGCTGTATAACCAGTATTTCATTCCATAGTCTCTATATTTGAATAACTAAAGGAGTATAGTGTTTGCAAGGGAACTTTGGTGTCAGAGATAGAAGATATGAAAAATTGTTGCTTTTTTCCCAGTATTGTATTAATCTATATATATTTTACATAGAGTATATGTCTTCTTTTGAGTGTGGTTTAAACCAAACTTCTGTTATTTTTTATTTTGGTTTGACCGTAAATTAATGATGATTCTTTTCATGAGGCTAGTGCTTATAATACTAGTTTACAAGCTTTAGAATGTTTTTAAATACTTGTTTATAACGCTTGATATAGCTATTTGACTTTTTGTAATCTTCAAGATTATTAACCTAATAGTGTTTTTAATTGACAATAAGTCAAGGTTAGCATTAAAGTGCTTTATTGATTTCAGATAACTTATACCTATTGATGTCATCATGTCCTTTTTTTCCATCAGTTCCATTGCAGTTTTTTATAATTTTAAGTTCTAGATTTTAGGACCTTGAAGAATGGGAAACATTTAGATAGGTGGAAAGGAAAAGAGAGGGTATTCAAGGAGGGAGCCATAACATATTAAAAATAAGAAGCACCCAGGAAGAAATGAACATACTGTATAAGAGGGACCTGGATTCAGGAAGACCTGAGTTCAAATCCAGCCTCAGACACTATGTAACGCTGGGCAAGTCACTTAACCTCTGTCTGCCTCTGTTGTAGGAGTAATAGTAACAGCTGCCTCCTAGGTTTGTGAGTATAAAACTAAATATTTTAAAAGTGGTAATTGCTATTGTTGTTGTTGTTGTTACTGCTACTGTTATTAGCCAAACTAGAACTGAAGGCAAAAATTGAATAATTCTTACATATATTAGTGAATCTGTATTCTCAGTGATATGAGTATTCTCTTCCACATTGTAGACTACAACCTATCTACTCTTCATCCTGTTGAATTCTTTTCTATTCCTTTTCATTTGTCCTCCATAGGAATATGCTGGGGCTTTTTTCTAGATCTTAGCTCTCTTAACTATTAGCTTGGAGCCTATTTAACGTGTAAACTGGCTATCTGTTATACCTCATTTTTGCTGTATGACAGATGCCCCTTTTGCTAATTATCCTTTTTTTTTTTTTAAAGATTTTTTAGATTTCTTACATGTTTTTTGCCACTGGTAATATGTTGCAGCCTGAAGTTTTTTGCAACCATACTATCAATAGAAGAATATTGGTGCTATGAAAAGGGGGTTTTGTTTCAACAACCCAGGGCTTCTTCCTGAAAATGCTAGGCATATTCCCCAAAGTATTTCAGTCCTTTCTCTTTTTCATCCTCAAATCTGGACACCATTCATTCTTTGAATTCTTTTGAAACAGCACCTACCTCATTGAGTTTTGGTGTGAGGATCAAATGAAGTAATATCTGTGAAGTACTTGGCATAGTGCCTGGCACATAGTAGGCACTCTATAAATGCTTATACCCTTCCCCTTCTTCGCCTCAGTGTCTCTCCAAAATATGTATACTAATGGATCAGTTCAAGAGACTGTCCATCCTACTGCACAAGTCTGGAAAATAGGTATTCTTCATATACTTGATTCTTCTGTGTTAGGCCAAACTCTTTTGAGCAATAAGTGATTTCATTTAGTAAGCTGAGAAATATTCCAGTGCTTGATGCATTCAGTATAATGTCTGCAAACAGGAGTATCTGGAAAACCTCACCTGACATAGGTTCCCAAAGTGGGTGATACTTACTGCCACCTGGGGGGGGGGCAGTGGCGCTGGAACGATCCAGGGGGCCTTTATTTATTTATTTATTTTTTAAAATAGTGCAGATTTAAACAAAAAAATGGTTAAAGGGTTAAAGAAAGTAGATTTCCAGGGGGATGCTGAGCATATTTTTTTTGAAAAGGGGGTGTAGTCCAAATAAGTTTGGGAACCTCTTCTATTTGTACTGCTCTGAACATCCTCTGTTTCAAAGTCCAAGATAGCATAGTCTCTTTGTTTTATGCCTTACGTGATATTAATGATCAGAGGATTGTAGAACAAAAATATTTCTGATGTCACATCGGTCATTGAATTTTTTTAGGACCTTTATAGTTGCACATGAGATACCTTGTTGAAATGACACTCAAATTCTTTAGTTTTATAGTCAAACAGTAAACCCAGTAGCATATTTTTTTCTCTGAACCTTGCTTTCAGTTTTATGACCATGAAGATATCTACTAGATAATATTGGGACATGTGGAAAATAAGTTTGATAGGGTAGTGTCAAATTATTGAAGACCCTGAAAGCCAGGAATCCAAGTTTAATAATGGTAGGAAATGCAAGACCACTGGTCAGACATGAACAAGAGAATAACAGATGAGAGCTGTGTTTGGCAACAGAATGGATAAGAAGGAAGAAATGAGTTGGGCAGGTCAATAAGAAGGGCTTTTAGAGTAAGCTAACTGTAAGTCCATGAAGGCCTGAATTAGGTTGGCTATAGTAGAAACTTTGGAAAAAAATGAATAAAGCTGAGAAACTTGTGTCTATCAAAACTATCTCAAAGATTTACATCTTGGTTTATTGGGTATATAGATAGTGCCATTGAGAAAAGGGGCTGGCTTTGGTGGGAGAATGATGAGTACTGTTCTAAATGTTTGAGCCTGAGATTGACTGAAAGATATTCCACCATAAATTTTTAGTAGGTATCTGGAGATACGGGAATCGAGTTTGGGTCAGGATAGGACTAGCAAGGTAGATTTCAGGACATCAGCAGTTTAGCTGAAATGTTGAAATAATTGTAATCCTGTTACTTATTGTAAATCCTTCTACTCTATGCTACTTGTCCATTTATGACTAATTTAAAGAAGTTTTATAAAATTAACATTGACATTGGGTTTTTTTCCTCCTTTATTTTAGAGAATCACGTAATCTTGGAGCTGAAAGAGACTTTAACAGTCATCGCATTCAATGTCCTCATGTTATCCATGGGGATATTGAGACTTACAGAGGTGTGAAGTGACTTGCCCAGATCATAACGTGGCAGAACCAAGACCAGAACCCAGTTCTCTGGAATCCCGTCCCACTGCTTTTTCTACTATATCAAACTGTCTCGTTCTTACTTAGATTTGGAAAAGCACCTCTGTATTTGACCTCTTCTTTCATATTTTTTGTGCGTATTCCCAGAGTTGTCTTACTTAAAAGTTGTCTGAAGACAGAGCATATCTTTTGATAAACCTTTGTACATTGTTCCATAAGTTCATAGATAGTACATACAATCCTGTAAAACTCAATAAATATTAGTACTGAAAAATGGTTAGCAGATATTCATTTTACGTACTACCTAAAAGATGAAACAACCCATTAACGTAGTTCTTGTCCATCATCATGTTAAGGCACTGGTTTATTACTGATTTGCAAGAAAATGTCACCTACTGAGTCACTGGCATCACCACCTGCAACAACCTGTGGTTTCCATAGTGATGTCTCACAATGAACTGTGCACAACAGAACCTGACTCATTAATTAAGGACATGAGCAATTTCCTGCAATTCAAAGCAATTTCCTAATTTAGAATTGAGAGCACAACTTTAATCATTTTAAAATATAAACTTCACTGAGCACAACCTGTTGAAATTTGGTGCAGGAAAAACACCTAGCAAGCAAAGTTGTCAGGACAAAACTTGGAATATAATGATCTAAACCAGTTGCTTAAGTGGATATAATATTGCTTAGGGTCTTCTAGTATCCCTGAGAGGGAAGAAGAACAATACAGAATGCTGTTCAGCATCCTCATTTTTTCCTGTTCTGATTAGCACTCTGTTATAGAGCGTAGCCACAAAGTGAAGTGTAACACCCTCCAACCTCGAGTCTATTTTGATCCTGATTCACTCTTATTTCTTGAACGGGATAAATGGTACTCTATATTTTCCCTTATGTGTTGCCATCTTTGGGATGTCATTGCTACATTTTTTGAGGTTGAGGTATGTATGTGAGTGATAGGAATTAGACATTTTTTGTTATAATGAAATTTAGCCATTTATACTAAGGAGACAGTTAAAGGAGAAAATGGTTAGCCAGGCTCATCAGAAATCTTCATAAGGATGTTAATAGTACATGAATGCTTAGTACCTTTAAGTGTTTTACATAGAAGTGGTATTTTATAAACATGTGAATGATTTCTTTTAGGAGACATCTATATGGTAAGGACCTGTGGTTTTTGTCAGTATGAGAATTCTCCCTGACACATCACAACTGGTCTATGATGTAATAGGATAGTGATTCCTAGTCTTTTGGAGTTTAGACATCTTATAATTTGTTTTATTTTTAGGAATCCATTGCTCCTGAAGATGCTGGGTATCATTAATTTTTAAAAATTAATTTAAGATATTTTTTGAGAATTTCCCAATATCACTTGATAATTGAAGCCCTTTAATGTGAAAATCAAGTCTCGGGATCATTCTAATAAATGAAAGCTGAAGATAAGGGAACATAAAATGATTCTAGGTGATTGCTTATGTGTTGTATGGATTAATGTGAATCTGTAGCCATACAACATGCCACCTTTAATAAAGAGAATATGTGGACTCATTTTGTTCAAAACTTTGTTAGGGCTAGAAATAATACAAGAGGTAGATTTCTTCATGTTCACATTCTGCATGTGTGGCAGAATGTGAGATAAAGGAATTTATTATTTAAAATAACCTCAGCTGTGCTAGAAAATGTAGAATACGAAACCTGTCTTTAGGCAGAGAAAGAGTGGGCCCACCTCTATTCCGGGAAAGAAGCAAAAGTATGATGTCAACATCTGGTGTGGGGTAGAGAGAGTTCCAAAACCTAGAAGAAACCATAACATGGGGCAAGAGACTCCTATCCCCGAAGTGACCAGGAATAAACCTGTACTAACTGCAACCTGACTCAGCTCATCCTTCCCAGGTGAACAAGATGTTACCTGGGGATGGAGTGATTATTTTGATGCCTCCAAGTCATTCCCAAAGGACTAAAGAATCAGCTGGATTACTTTAGACTAGGTCTGGGATAGCATAATTTCAGTGTCTTTCTCTTCCACCCCCAATTTACATGCTTACTGATTTCCTGAAATTTTCTAATTGGTTAAGGTCATTTGTACAGTTTGAGATAAAAAGGCTTAAAATGCAGATTCTGGTTAAGGCAGTACATTGACTAAAGCTTTTCACACTAAAGTATAATATAATCATCACTCAACGTGCAGATAAAGGTAGACATTTTATCCTTGTTTTGGTGGGTAGAGTATTGACAACAGGAAGACTGTGGATGCTAGAAATAGCTGGTTATGTCTCTTCTCTGGAGTAAAAAGGCCAAGAAGAGTGAGGCTAAGGATGAAGACAAACCCTAGATTTCACCCTTTTTACCTTTAACTGAAGAGAGATAATTTTGTCATGTTAACAGGTGCAAGAAATTCTGTGTCATGAGATTTTTTTTAAAGCACCCATGACTTCATTGATGAATTGTTTCCATTGATGAATCGTTTCCCCAAAAGACTTGTTAACCAAAGCATCACTAAAACAGTTCGCTCTTCCAGTCCGATCCAATAAGCGTTTGTTTGATGTCCAGTAAGTGTGAGGAGTTGCACTAGATAATGGAAGTTCCTTTGAATCAAGATTATGAAGGAATGTAGGATCAAATTTTAATTTTTATATCAACACATTTTTAAACTCCTAAGGTTTATTAAAAAATTCCTCTTGCTTTAAATGCACATAAAGATCATGATACATAAAAAATATGTAATTTTTTTAAACCTCAAATGCTCAAAATGAACAACTAAAATGTTTTTAAACCTTGCTTCAGTTCTGAAAGGAAATAAATGAGGAAGTTCCTTTGCAAAATATATTGTTAATTTAGATTTGTTCCATGTGGGAGGTAAAACTAAAGAGTTTTCATTTTGAATAAAATAATATGTGTCTATTTATCTGTTAGGCTTTAGATTTAGACTCATTCTTGGTTTTAAAAAGAAAACATTTCTGTACTGGAGGGGACAATATAGTGGAGTGACTCACTTTAAATTTCTCTCCTTGCTACCTCATATCAGCCAAAAATGAACTAAATAACCTAACAAAGATGGCAGCCACCAGAAGAGGAAAAAAAGGAAAGCAGTCCCTTCATGGTGATTGTTTACTACAGAAAAAAAGTAATTAGGATGAGATGGAGTCTTACCTCCTAGCCTCAGCTCCTTAGTGGCTAATGCTTCAATGTAGGGCAAAGCTTTCCCTGAATACTCCCTGATCCTTGGCCGGACCAGAGCCTGGAGCTTGGGATTTGAGAACCATCCCAGCATTAACCTGTCCCCAGGCTAAGTTTAAGCCCTATTCCGTGAACTTCACCCAACTTCTCCAAGCTGGATGGACCATCCTTGTGCACCTATAAGGATCCAACCAAGCTCCAAGATCTGTGACAAAGGCAGTTTTACATGTCATAAGACTGGCCCCTGTCCAGAACTATAGTGCATCACTTCTAGAGCAAAAGTTAAGGAAACAGGGGAATAAAAGAACTAACAATGGCCGGCCTTATTTGATCCTGTCAACATAATCAGCCTCGGAATGTGAAGCCTAATTGTAGAAAGGGCATCACAGAAAAGCCAATAGACTAATACAATTGTAAAAAATCAAACAAACATGAAAAGGAAATAGTATGTTGAAAACTACTATGAAGGAAGAAAATGATCCCAAAGACTCCTAGAAAAGAGGAATCTTGCAATAAGTTTAGAAGCCCTCAGAAATTACAGTGAGACAGCTGCAAGTTGCACTAGATTGGCTCAATTAGTGGAGATGAAGAGGGAGAGAATTCCAAGCATAGGACACAGCCAGCAAAAATACCCAGAGTTGGAAGATGGAGTGTTTTTTGCAAGGAATATTTGGAGCATTTGAAGAGTGTAAGGTAAAAAAGGACTCAAAAGTTTGGAGGGGGCCCTGTTATGAAGGGCTTTAAAAGCCAGACAAGGTTTTGTATTTGATTCTGGAGAAGATAAAAAGCCACTGGATTTTATTGAGTGTGAGGGGAGGGATGTATTATGGTGAGCCTGTACATTTAGGAAGATCACTTTGATAGCTGAGTGGAGGATGGACTGAGTGAGGAGAGAATTGAGGCAGATAGACAACCAGCATACCATTGTAATAGTTGAGGTGTTAGGTGATGAAGACTTGTACCAAGGGGATTTAAGGTCAGAGGAGAGAAGATGGCATATATAAGAGATGTCTTAAAGGTAGAATTGATAGGACTTGGCAATGGATTGGATGTGGTGATTGAGAGAAAGTGAAACATTAAGGGTGACACCTCAGTTTCAAGCTTGGATGACCAGAAAGATAGTAGCACCCTCAACAGTAATAGGGAAATTAGGAAGAGTGAAGGATTGAGAGAAGAGATAATGAGTTCAATTTTGGCCACATTGAGTTTTGATGTCTGCAGGACATCTAATGTGAAATGTCTAATAGACAGTTGGAGATGCAAGAGTAGAGGTCAGGAGTAAAGTTAGGGCTAGATAAATGAATATAAAAATCATCTACATAGCGATGATTATTGAATCCATGGAAGCTGATAAGATCACCATATGAACAAGTATAAAGGGCCAAGAAAAGAGCCAATAGGTCACTAATGTTCAGACTCCTTAAGAGTCTGGCCAATATGGTGGATGTTCTAATAAACCTTGTCTTTGGCTGGAAAAAAAAAGAGAAAGGAAATAGAGTTATTGATTGTAGTTGACCTTCTCAAGGAGTTTAGGCACAGAAGGGAGAAGAAATGTAGCATGATAGCTAGTGGGAATGAATGGATCAAATGAGGATTTTTTTAAGGATGGATACACATGAGCATGTCTGTAGACAGCAAGGAAATAGCTAGTAGATAGGGAGACATTGAAGATCAGATAGTAGAAATGATAGAGGAGGAAATCTGCTACAGAACAGGATAGAATGGCCTAACATGCATGTAGAAGGGTTTGCCTTAGCAAGAAGGGCTACCTCTTCATGTAAGACAGGTAAAGGAGAAGGTAGTAGAGGAAGGTATCGGAGGGATATGAGATGGAGAGGATGGGGGGGAGAAACCTTAGTTAATAAGTTCACTTTTTTCAGTGAAATATAAATCAAGATTCTCATTTGAGAGGATGTGGAAAGAGGGAGGCGCAAGAGGTTTGAGGAAGGAAGTGGAGATTTGGAAGTCACTATGGTGAATGTTATAGTGACTTTGTTAGGGAAATTAAAAAGGATTGCCTTCCCACAACGAGGGCCCAGTTGAGATTATGTAAAATTAATTTGTCGTGGACCCAGTCAACATGATTTTATGATTTTCTCAAGCTTCTTTCTAGGAGCAAAGGCAGTGGATGGTGGGAGTACTCTAAGGCTTAAGCTTGACCAGACGAGGTCAAACATAGGCTAAGGTTCAAGGGAATCAAGAGCAAAGGATAGTGTAGAGTTGAATTGATTCACCCTGGGGTTCAAGGTGAGTAAAGGGAAAAGAGTGCCATCAATGTTAGAGTGATGGCCCAGGAATGGACTGAAGGGCAAAGGGATTGGAGGTCACTGTGAAGAAAATAGGGTTAGGGAATTGCTGAGGGAAATGTGGAACGCTAAAAGACGATGATCAATAAAGTAATTTCAAAGTTTTTGAAAACGGAAGTAGAACACTTGTGGGTGAAGCAAGATGAAGGATATCACTTGTTTGTAACTTAAGTGGGGTGGAAGAGTAGGTCATGGGAAATGAGTAAGTTGAGGGACTGGGAAGTGTTCTGAATATGCAAAGGAGATAAATTTATGCCCTAAAATAATATACTAGAAAACCACGCTTATCAATGAAAAAAAAGGGACTCTGGTCAAAAGGGATTCAAATCATTCCTTTGAAAGAAACCATAGATGAGCTGGTCTTTTTGACATACAAGCTCATCAATCAAAAGAAATAGACATTAGGTAATTAAAGTTGGAAATTTAAAAAATATCTCTTGTCTAATGATATAAAGGCTTCCATCTGGCTAGGTCAAGACAAAGCTAAGTGTTTTAAAAAAATGTCTTTCCATGATTTAAGGAGCATTGAGTGAACTAAGAATAGTCATGAGCAAAAGAATGAGGAATCTAAAGTGGACAAAAAAAGTGAGAGAAAGAATATAGTGAATAGTTCTTGAACTGAATAAAACTACATTTCTTTGTTAGTAAATTAATATGGGGAAGTGGGTAAGGGAGGTACAGCATAGATTGCATCTTCTTAGGTGAGGAGAGGGAAGGGGAAATCAGGAAATATACTACTGCTTTTCTGGGGCTAATGAGGACAGAAGAAAGAGAAGAAAAAGGAGGAAGAATGGTGGTGTGTGTGTATGTCTGTGTCTGTGTGTCTGTGTCTGTGTGTATTTTCATTACAGCACCCTGTTCTATAAGCTTTGAGAGAAAAGGGAATTTTCATGGGGGCATAGGAGACAGAGGTGGAAGTAGGAGTTCGATCCCACCAGTGGAGAGGAAACTAGAAGTATAGCATACTCTACTCACAGGTAAACAAGGAAGAGGGACATGGGAAAGATAGTTGGGCCAGCTAGGCAAAGGAGCAATGAAGGAATGCATGAGAATCAAATCCATAAACAATCTATTAGCTTTTAAAATATCATAGAAGATCAGAAAGTGAAATTAATATTTCTTGAAAATGGGCACTAGAATGACATTCCATTTAGGAAGAGGTAAAGGTGAAAGAGGGATGACTTTATCACAATTATCTATTCTAGACAATAAAGAAAAGAGCAAAACAGAAACAATTAATGGAGATCATCAATAAAAGTAAACATACACAAAGTCAATCATGGAGACTTTATGCTAAATTAAAAGAAATTGAGGGATTAAAAATAGAATTTAATGGAAGAAAAAGCAAATATAAGAATGTAACTCTAAATGTAAATGAATGAACATCCTAAAAAAGACACTGTAAGAATGGACAACAAAACAAAATCCAGCAACTTGCTACATGGATAGATAAAACATTTATTAGGCACACTATGGACTGGACACTATGTTAAGCAAGACAGTCCCTGTCCTCAAGGAGTTTATGTTCTGAACAAGAAGACAACAACATTCAATATATACAAAGAGATCAGTAGGAAAAGACTGGAATGAAATCTATTACGTTTTAAGTAACTCCCCCAAAGCAGGAGTGGTAATCATGGTTTCAGATTAGGCAACAATCAATACTCAATGTCAGGAGAGATAAGTAAAATAAATTGTGGTTAAAAATGCCATAGGCAAATAATATAATTATTAACTATGTGTCCATCAAATGACTTATCTTCCAAATTCTTAAAGGGAATGCTAGTCAAATTACAAAGAAAAAAAAGCATTGATAGTAACACAATGATTATATGATACTTTAATATTCTTCTTGTAGGATTGGATAAATTAAACTTATTAATAAGAAGAAAATTGTAGGTATGATCAAACAATGGAAAAATTATATATGAAATACCTTTGACTCTTTCTGAATGAGAATATGAAGGTTTCTCCTATTTCTCATATTACACATGTTTCTCAGCATCAATAGTAGCTTTACGAAAATTGATCATGGAGGCTGGGTGGAACCAAGAATAAGGCAGGAACTCGCCTGAACTCTCCAAAATTCACTTCCAAACAATTATAAAATTATGCCTCAAAATGAATTCTGGAGCAAAGGAACCAACAAAAAGAGAGGGTGACACAATTTTCCAGCCCAAGACAACTTAGAAGGTTGGAGTAAGGGTCTGTCTCATTTGGGTAAAAAGGGAGTGCAGCACAGTGCAGGTGGTGTCCTGGCAAGGCAGTGGGAGGCCCCAATCCCAGCACAGATCAGCAATCAAGGCCCTGTGGCCCAGACACAGCAGTCCAGCTGTGAGACCCTGAGCTCCTAGAGCACTAGGCAAGTGGCCAGGCCTGGTGGCCCTGGCACTGCAGGCCAGGCATCAGGTCCCTGACCCCCGGAACAAAAAGTTTGGACAGTGCCCCTTCTACCCCAGAAACAGAGCTCACCTATATGAGTCACAAAATAAGCTAGAAAAATGAGCAAAGAACAAGAAAAATAACTTGACCATAGAAAGTTACTATAGTGATGGGGAAGATGAAAACACAAACTCAGAAGAATACAACAATGTCAAAATATCTACATGCAAATCATCAAAGAAAAATGTAAATTGGTCTCAGGTCCAAAAAGAACTCCTGGAAGAGCTCAAAAAAGATTTTAAAAATCAAATAAAGAGGCAGAAGACAAATTGGGAAAAGAAATGAGAGTGAATCAAGATAATCATGAAAAAAGAGTCAACAGCTTGATAAAGAAACCGCAAAAAATGGCAAAACACGTACAAAAATTCACTGAAGAAAATAATTCCTTAAAAGGTAGATTGGTCAAATGGAAAAAGAACAGAAATCCACTAGGGAAAAAAAACTCCTTAAATTGGTCAAATAGAAAAGGAGGTACAAAAGCTAACTAAATTCCCTAAAAATTAGAATTGAGCAAGTAGATGCTGACTCTATGAGAAATCAATAATCAATCAAACAAAATCAAAAGAATGAAAAAATAGATAACAACTGACCTGGAAAATAGATCCAGGAAAGGTGATTTAAAAATTATTGGACTACTTGAAATCCATGATTAAAAAAAAAAGTGCCTGTGGACATCATATTTCAAGAAATTATCAAGGAAAGCTTCCCTGATATCCTGGAACCAGAGGGTAAAATAGAAATTGAAAGGATACACTGATCATCTGAAAGAGACTGCAAAATGAAAATTCCCAGAAATATTATAGCCAAATCTCAGCACTCACAGATCAAGGGGAAAATACCGTAAGCAGCCAGAAAGAAACAATTCAAACATTGTGGAACCACAGTCAGGGTTACACAGGATTTAGCAGCTTCTACATTAAAGGCTCAGAGGGCTTGGAATATGATATTCTGGCATGCAAAGGAGCTAGCATTATAACCAAGAATCACCTACCCAGCAAAACTGAGCATAATGCATCAGGGGGAAAAATGAACATTCAATAAAATGGAGGACTTTCAAGCAGTCCTTGTGAAAAGACCAGAGTTGTACAAGAAATTCAGTTTTCAAATACAAGACTCAAGAGAAGCATAAAAAGGTAAACAGGAAAGAGAAAACATAAGGGATTCAATAAGATTAAACTGTTTACATCCATACTCAGGAAGATGATTCTTGTAGCTTAAAAACTTTATCACTATTAGGGCAGTTAGAAGGTGTATACATAAACAGAGGGTAGGAGTGTAAGTTGACTTTGATGAGATGATATAAAACAAAATTAAAGAGTGAGAAAGAAGATTGCACTGAGAGAAGAGGGAAGGGAGATGTTTAATGGGATAAATTATCTCACATTAAGAGGTGCAAAAGACCTATTACAGTGGAGGGAAATATGGGGAAGGGGTCGGGCATTGCTTGAATCTTACTATCATCAGAATTGGCTCAAAGAGAGAGTAACATATACATTCAGTTGGGTATAGAAATCTATCTTACCCTATAGAGAGATAAAAGGGGAGGAAAACAAAAAGGGGGGGGACTGATGAACGGGGGGGCAGATTGAGTGAGGCAATGGTGAGAAGCAGAGAGAGAGACAGAGAAGGATGAATGGGGGGGATAGGATGGAAGGAAATACACAGTTAGTAATTGTGACTGTGAATGTGAATTGATTGAACTTACCCATAAAATGGAAGCAGATAGCAAAGTGTATTAAAAACCAGAACCCTACAGTATGTTGTTTACAAGAAATACATTTGAAGTAGAGAAACACACACAGGGTAAAGGTAAGAGGCTGGAGCAGAATAGAATCTATTATGCTTCGGCTGAAGTAAAAAAAAAAATCAGGGGTAGCAATCTTGATCTCAGATAAAGCAAAAGCAAAAACAGATCTAATTTAAAGAGGTAAGAAGAGAAACTATATCTGGCTAAAAGGCACCATAGACAATGAAGTAATATCAATACTAAACATATATTCACCAAATGGTATAGTATTCAAAATTTTTTTAACATTTTTATTTGAAGTTTTGAGTTCCAAATTCTATGCTCTCTATTCTTCCACCCTCCCTGAGATAGTAAGCAATCAGATATGTGTTATACATGTGTAATTATGTAAAACATCTCCATATTAGTCAGTTTCTACAATAAGACACAAATAAAAGAAAAAGATGAGTCAAAGATAGTGAAAAATAGTATGCTTTAGTCTGTATTCAGACAATATCAGTTTTTTCTCTGGAGGTGAATGGTATGCTTCAGCAATTAGTCTTTTGGGATTGTCTTGGTATTGCAGAGTATAGCTAAGTTATTCACAATTCTTCATTCAAAAATATTGCTGTTACTGTGAACAATGTTCTCCTGGTTCTGTTCACTTCACTATGCATCAGTTTATGTAAATCTTTTCAGGTTTTTCTGAAATCATCCTGCTTGTCATTTCTTATAGCACAATAATATTCCATTACAATCATATACCATAATTTGTTTAGCCATTTCCCAATTGATGGAGCATTAAAAATTTTAAAGGAGAAGTTAAGTGAGTTACAGGAGGAAATAGACACTAAAACTATACTAGTGGGAGACTTCAGCTTATCTCTTTCAGAACTAGATAAATCTAATCACAAAATAAACAAGAAAGAAGCTAAGGAGGTGAATAGAATTTCAGAAAAGTTAGATATGATAGACCTCTAGAGAAAATTTAATGGGGATAGAAAGGAATGTACCTTTTTCTACGCAGTACATGGCACCTACACAAAACAATCAAATGCAGGAAAGAAAAATCTAAAATACACAAATTAACAAAACAAAATAAACTATACTTTAAGCAATGCAATCTCAGAAAGAGAAATAGAAAAAACCCCTGTAAATTACCAAAGGGGCAGCAACAAGATGAGGAGGGAGAAGCTAAAGTACTCTCTCTAAAATTCCTAATGATCTCTTAGTTGCCAGATCCAATGACCTTTTCTCAATCTCCATTCTCCTTCACTTCTCTGTAGCCTTTGACACTGGTGATCACTCCTGCTTGATACTCTTTTCTCTCTAGGTTTTTGAGGTGCCACTCTCACTTGGTTTTCCTCCTACCTATCTAATGGCTCCTTCTCTATCTCTTTTTCTGGATCCTCTTCCAGACCACTCCCACTCCCCAGCTCAAAAAACTCCAAGGGTTCCTGTTGCCTGCAGGAATAAATATAAAATGCTCTGTTTGGCATTCAAAGCCCTTTATAACCTAGCCCCCTCCTACCTTTCCAGTTTTTTTATTCCTTACTCCCTAACATGTACTCTTCCATCCAGTGACACTGGCCTCTTGGCTGTTCCAAGAACAAGACATTCCAGCTGTCAGCTTTGGGCATTTTCTCCAGCTGTCCCCAGGCTTGAAATGCTCTCCCTACTTTGTTCTGACTACATACATATTCCCTAGCTTCTTTTAAGTTCCAACTAAAATCTTACCTTTTACAGGAAGCTTTCCTCAACCCCTCTTAATTCAATTACCTTCCTTCTTTTAATTATTTTCTATCTATCATATATATATATATAGCTTACTTTGTATATATTTGTTTGCATGTTTCTCCTTCATTAGATTGCAAGGTCCTTGAGGGCAGAGACTATCTTTTGCCTCTTTTTGTATTTAATAAATGTTTATTGATTGATTGAAATCATGTTTCAGATGGAAATGAAAGTAATTTCTATCGAATGTTTGAAGGTTAATTAATGCTTATGCTATAAATAATATTCCAAACAATGAGAAAGAAGGCACGCTATAAATTCCTTTTTTGAGACAAATATGGTCCCAATATTCAGAATTATGAGGAATAGAACAGAAAAAGACAAATTTATTTAAAATTGATGCAAAAATTTTAAACAAAGTCTTAGAAAATAGATTGCAGCAATATATTCCTAAAATTATTCACTATGACTAAGATTAATTGACAAGGATCCAAGAATAGTTCAACATTAGAAAGCAATTAACATAATTAGTAACAGAAACAACAAAATTCACATGATTATATAAATAAAATATACTATTCATATTTTAAAAATTAAAAAGCATAGGCTCAAAAATGCAGAACTAAACAATTGGAGAAACTAATTGCTCATGGGTAGGTAAGGCCAATATAATAAAATGATAATACTTCCTAAATGAATTTACTTATTCAGTGTTGTAACAATAAAACTATCAAAGGCATAGATGATAGAAAAGAGGTAGAAAAAATGAAATTCATAAGGAGGAACACAAGGCCAGGAATCTCAGGAATTAATAATAATAAAAGAGGGAAGAAAGGGTATCTATAAGTAAGAAATTTCAAACCACTTTCTAAAATAGTAATCATTAAAACAACTTAGTACTATTATAAAAAGAGAGGATCAGTGGAATAGATTAGATACACAACATACAGTTACAAACAAATGTACTCTACATATTGTTTGATAAGCCCAAAACCCCAGTTCCTGGGGGAAAGACTCAAAAATTTATGGAAAAACTGGAAAGCATTTTGGCAGAAGTTAGGTTAAGACCCAAACCTCACACTGTACATCAAGATAAATTTCAAATGTATACTTGGTCTAGATATAATAGGGGATATAAATAAATTAAAGGATCTCAGAAGAAATTAACCTTCAGATCTAGGGATAGGAGATGAGTTCACGAATAAACAACTGAAAAAGAGGACCACATAAAATAAAAGACAATTTTGATCTTTAAAATTTCAAAGTTTTCTCAAGATCAAAAAAAAAGTTTTAGAGCAAGTCTCTCTTGATAAAGTTCTCATGCCCAAGATATACAAGGAACACATTCAAATATATGCAACTGAGAATCATTCTCCAATAAATAAATGGTCAAAGAATATGAATAGGCCACTTTTTTTTTTTGTGAGGCAATTGGGGTTAAGTGACTTGCCCAGAGTCACACAGCTAAGTGAGAGTTATGTTATCTGAGGCCGGATTTGAATTCCTGCCACCCAACTGTCTTGAACAGGCCACTTTCAAAGGAAGAAACCCAAGGAGCCACATAAAAATGCTCTAAATCACTAATAGAGAAATGTAAAATCGAGCAGCTTTGAGGTTCTTTGTTACACCCGTCAGAGTGGCAAAGATGACAAAAGAAGAAAATAATTGTTAGAAGGGTTGTTGGAAAAGAAGTACACTAACATGTTGTTGGTAGAGTTGTGATATGGTTCAGACATTCTGGAAAGCAGTTTGGAACCATGCTGCAAAAGTTACTCAACTGCATATGTTTTTTGGCTCAGTTATTTTACTACTAGGTCTATATGCCAAAGAAATAAAAAAAGAATAAAAGAACCTATATGTGCAAAAATATTTATAATAAATCTTTTTATGTCAGTCAAAAAAATGGAAACTAAGGTAGCGCCCACCTATTTGGGAATAGCTAAACAAATTGTGGTACATGAATGTAAAGGAATATAAGGAATATAATATAATATATAATATATAAATATATATATAAAGGAATATAACATAATTTCCACAAGAAATGATAAAATGAACAATTTAATAATAATAATAATAAAAATAGCTAGCATTTATATAGTGCTACTATGTGCCAGGTACTATGCTCAGTGCTTTATAAATTTTATTTCCTTTGATCCTCACAACAACCATGGGAAGTAGGTGCTATTATTATCTCCATTTTACAGTTGAGAAAACTGAGCCAAACAATGATTAAGTGACTTGCTCGGGGTCACACAGCTAGGTAAGTGTTTGAGGCTGGATTTGAGCTCAGGTTTTCCTGAGTGTATTTGGTGGATGCCCCCAGGACATAGAAATACAATGACAATACTCTTCACAGAAATGATACTCAAATATTAGAGCTATTTTCATTATTTAAGATTGGAACACATCAATATAATATAAATGATGATCTCATTTAAAATTAATGTAGAGATTTAGTGCTATGCCAATTATCAAGGAGTTATTTTTTAGAAATACAGAAATAATTAAAAAAATTACTTAAAATGAAATTGAGGAGGAAATAGGAATGAAGAAAGTTTAGCATTCCAAGATTTTAAACTATATTACAAAAGCAGTAGTCACCAAATCTATTATTAGTTAAAAAATTTAAGAAGTATATCCATGGAATAGACTAGATAATCAAGAATCAGAAACAATTGAGCTCAATAGCCCACTCAATAAATCAAAGAACATAAACTACAGAGATTTTGTTAGTTGAAGGACCACCTCCTTTTCAGAGACTGCATAAAGGAGGAGGGAATGGGGTATGATTTCAAAAGGTTTTGAAATCAAAGGGGAGAAGACAGAAATCATGGAATATGGTCTCTTTTTTCAGTAAGATATCAGGTTAAATCTCCTGAGAGGTGAGATACGAGGGTCTAGTGGAAGGCCTGAGGAGAGGTAAGAAACTTAGTAAGGCAGTTAGATGGCACAGTGAATAGAGTGCCAAGCCTGGAGTCAGGAAGACCTGAGTTCAAATACAGTTTATGTAACTCTGGGCAAGTTATTTAACCCTATTTGCCTCATCTGTAAAATGAGTTAGAGAAGAAAATGGCAAACCACTCCAGTATCTTTGCCAAGAAAACCCCAAATGGGGTCGCAAAGAGTTGGACGTGACTCAGCAACAACAAAAAAGAAACTTGGTAACAACCATTGTTGAGAATGTGATACTGAGTCGGGGGAGTGTTTGTCTTAGGGCAGTGAGGTCCTAGTTGAGATGAGATGACATAAATTTGACGTGAACTTTGTTACAACATGATTATATGACTTCCTCTCCGACTGTTCCGCAACTCTTATGCTAGAGTGGAAAAGGCTGATGGTAGGACTAATCTGGAGTTGGAATTTGGCAAGGCATGAGCAGCAGTGACAGGGGGCAAGTAATCAGAGAGGAGAGGATAGTATAAAGTTGATCTAGTTAACCATAGTATTAAGACTGGGAAGAGAGGAAAGGGAAGTCAGGGCAACAATGATGGCCTAGAAGAGCACTGAAGGGTGAAAGGACTGGAGAGCATGGTAAGTATGAAAAATAGCGCTTTAGCAAATATCTGACTTGCCAAATGGATATGCTTTCTAGTTTCTTTTTCTAGGCTTTCCTTGGTGTGGAAATTTCAGTTTTATTGATATCTCTTAAAAAAGTCATTTTCTATTAGCCCTCTTCATGCAATCTCATTACTCATTAATTATTAATTAATTAATTAATTACTCATTAATCAATCTCATGTAATCATTACATTTCTGAATGAAATTATTATAGTTGGTGTCAATATCAGTTCTATTGTACATTTTCAATTTTTTTGTGTTCAATAAGTCACTTAGATAATACAGAATTCAATCTTTTAATTGCACTCCATGTCTTTTTTCATTATTCTTTTTTAAAAACAAATTCTGATCTTGGCTATGATGATGGTTTGAATAAACATAGATTGCTAACTAAAGGATAATTCTCACATCAATAATAAATCTTTTCCCTTTCCAATAAAATATTAATTATTTAATAAATGATTTTATTAATATATGGCAAATAGGAGTAACAAATTTTCACATAAGCAGGTGCTCATCTGTCTATATCAAAGTTCCTTACAACCTGAGCTTAGTTATTGGCCATACAATTTTTAATAATATAACAAATAATAACAGTAGGACATATGTGGTTATTTACAGTGTTTTTAGCTGTGAGAAGAATCACAGTCAGAGTCACCTCAAACCATCCATGCAACTGCAGATGGCTTTGTAATACTTTTGAAAATAGTCCCATCATTCAGTTCACTCTGGATTCAATTAATATCTCTTCAAGAATCCTCTTCATCCTCTTCAAAAGATTAGAATAGTTCCATCATGAAAGAATGTTTCTCTTTCTTTCTGACTTCTCCAGTTTCTCTTAAGCCAGCATCCTTAACAGTTTTGCTCTAGATTCACCCCTCTTAGAATAAACATCTTCAACATTTTAAAGCTTTTTAAAGAGACAATAACCATGTCTATTATCTCTACAGGAGAGGTTATTGAAGTTACAAAATACCTAATTTTAGTCCCAGAGAACAGATGGTTAAATATACTTCCTTCTTCCTGGTAGAAAGGTGTTATAGGTACAGAATGTTGCATCTGTTGTCCAACTTAGTTTTTGTCAGATGAGTTTTGCCTAATTTTTTCTGTCACAAAGGGGGAATCATAGGATCATATAATTTTTTATCTTTTTCTTTTTAGCTAAGGAAACTGAGGCCTAGAGAGGGTAAGTAAAATCCCCTTACACAACTAACAAATATTTGAAGTAGGATTTGAACTCATATCTTCCTGATTGCAAGCAAGAGGGCTAATAAAAAATGATTTTTTAAAGAGACATCAATAAAACTGAAAAAAAAAAAAGAATCTGAACCATTTCTTAAAGGTTTGCACTTATGTCAGCAACAGGTGCTAATTGTTGGCATTATTGACATTTCCTTATTGGGAATTTTCTACCTTGTGATGAAATCATAGCTCCAGATCTCCTTCCAATCAATCAATAAACATTTATTAAGAGTCTGCTATGTGCCAGACATTGTGCTAAGCACTAGAGATACAGAAAAAGACAAATGACATGCCCATAAAGAACTCACAATCTATTAATATTAGATTGTGAATTTTCTTCCTGTCAATAAGAAAAATATAGCTGGACCTTTCTAGCCATTTGTAATAGATGGAAGGTTATGACATCTGATGCAAGACAGGCAACTAGAAAACCCACTGTCTACATACATACATACATATATACACTGTTGTATGTGTATACATACATATATACACACAATATGCTGATCTATGCCTTGCATAGATTATAGAAATTATGCATTTAAAGTTTAAAAATTTATCTTCCAGTAATGTCTCCACAAAAGTCCTACTCTAATGCCTTATTGTGGATTGCTAATAAAGAGTAAAGCAATAATATATAAGTTGGAAAGGATTCAAGTATTGTACTAGCTGTGTAGTCTTGGGCAAATCACTTAACTGCTCTTTGGTTCAGTTTTCTCATCAGTAAAATGGGGATAATATCCAAGGTTGTTGTGAAGCTCATATTAATGAAATTAATATTTATAAAGTCCGTAGCCTAGTGCTTGGCACATAGTGGTGTGTACATTTTACAGTACTAAATATAAAACTATATTAATCAAATATTCAATTAACTGTTTTAAAAAATTAAACATTTAACTAATATAAATAATTAAAATAAAAATAACTATATAAATGCTAGTTATTATTATTAGATTGTATTTATTCTCAGGGCTAAGTGCAGACAGTTAGTTATTTGGTCCTTAATTTTTTTGTCCTCGATGATAAAAACATAAGATGGCTCATAGTCACACATGGCCTACTTTTATTTCTGCATTGAATAATTGTATAACAGGAGCTTCTAACCATTACTCTGCTCCATGGTCAAATGATCCAAAGTTGAGTCCGAGCGTGTTATCATTTAATAAAAGCTTGTTGACTGACCGATTGACCCTCTGACATTACTGCATGGCACCTTCTCTGCAGTTACTTTCTTGGCTTGCCTGAATTCCATTTAAGAATAAAGAGCAAAACCACCAAGACCACAGAGATTCTGGTCAATCTGTCTAGTTTCTACATAATTAGCTGACTCACCAGGTTTCCATGACATTAACTCTATGGCCTGTGCAAGCCCAAGTTACAATAATGACAACAGTAACAACATTTTAATGTTTAGTACTGTAAAAAGGCCGTCATGAAAATAATTGCAGCTTATGTACCACCATTGGTTACTGAGGATCAATTGGTATGGAAATCCTCCAAAGAAGGGCTCTCCAAACCAAATCAGCATGCCTTCTGATACTTGATGACTTCAATGCAAAGGTAGGAAAAGGTGAGGGTGGGGAGGAACATATAGAAATATATGGTTGAGAAAAAAATGAAATGAGAGAGACCAATAATCTATAAATTATACAGAAATCTCATGTGTATATTTCATGAACACTTTAATTATTTAAAACCCCTATTTAAAAACAATAGGTGTTGGATGTAGCAAGAACTTTATAATACTATAAAGAATGAATATCTGTGCGAGAGGTGATAACAATTGTGAGGACATTGAGGGTGCAGTAGACAAGATATCTGAAGGAAGGAAGGAAGGATACTAAAGCAAGGAAAAACCCTCTGGAATGAAGGGAATTCTCAAAGAGAACATTAGTAGGGAACAGGCAGGCCTTCTGTAAGTATTATTCAATATTTTTATGATTTTAAAATTAACCAATGGATGTAGAAAGCATAAGTCACCAGAGTGTTTATTGTTTGCTGATTACAAATATGAAGATGGAGTGATTATTTAACTCAACCCTACCTCTCTTGAAGCAAATGATAAGATCTAAATGAAAAGTCCTTCAAACTGTAGTGATATTGAATAAAAACTGTTTGGTCAGGACAAGGAAACTTGGCCACACCCCAGGGGTCATCTACAAGTTAAAATATTGAATAAAATAAGTTGTTGTTTTAACCCCATAAGTGATTTTCTAGTTTTTTCCCCCTTTTTCCCCCTAGGGTAATTTATTTTTGTTATTTCTGCTTTCCTTGCTTGTTGTATTTGTTTACATTTCTCGTGTTGACTGAGGTATTTGCAAAACAAATAATCTGCTTTTTCTTTTTTTATTGGTGTGTAGGTAGGAATACTTCAAATGCATCTTTTTAATTGAACTTTTTTTCATTGATAGGTTAGGGTTGTAACATCTGTCACAGGCATTACATCTTGAGCCATTTACCCTTCCATTCCTGGCCGTGGTTTTTGGTGAGTGCAGAAAAGCCTTCTTATTCAGATTTCTTTTCCTTTATAATTGAAGGTCTTTCTCCTGATAAGTTGTAGATTTTATTATTTGTCAATGGAATTATAATAATTTAATATATCTTGGAATCTACAGCATAGGATTTTTTTTTCTTTCTGGAGGAAATCTGCAAATTCTTTTGTTTGGCCCTTTGTTTTCTAAGTTCAGACTTCCTGGGAAATTTCTTCTGTTATGTCTTGCATTATGGTGTTCTAATCTTTTGACTTGTATTTTTCTAGGAAATCTAAAATCCTTAAGTTGACTCTATGCATCTTATCTGTGAGATCAGTATATTTTGCTTGTAGAGAGATCATGTTTTCTTTTAACATTATTGCTTTTTGCTTCCCTTCTTCCAGATTGTCTTTCACTTCTATGTATTTTCATTCCTAATTAGTTGTTCTCTCTCTTGTTTGTTTGCTGCGGTTTGCCACCATGAATGGATTCAAATTCTCTCTTCTGCCAGCTATTTCTGCTATGTAAGCCATGAATTCTGCTTTCATGATTCTTATTTCTCTCCTAAACCATTCAGGAACATCTTGGTGTAGTTTCATGCTCTCTTGGTAATCCACAAAGTCAAAGTACAGATTAATTTTCCTTTGTCTTTCAATATATATTCAGAGAAGTTTGAAATTGTTTAAGTTTAGATGTCCTGGAGGCCATTTTCACTTCTGTTATTAACATCTTCCCTATTGGTTTCTCTGCCTGTGCTCAAAGTTTTTCACTGAGTTTCCTTCCTCTGGAGATCTTTGGTAATTTCAGTTTTTTTACCCTTATATTACCATATCATTCACTTTCTAACACGTTCCCTTTTGATGGCAGATACCCTGAGGGTATAGAACTGGCTCAGTTAGATACTAGTTCCATTCCTTCAAGCTTAGTGGAACTTAACATATACATTGGTGCCCTGCCCTGGCTCCTTCTGTTCCCTGATGAATACTGCTGCAATTAGTCAGTTATTCAGTCAATAAGCATTTATTAAGTTCCTACTATGTGCTCGTCAGTAGTGTATATGTGCTGCTACCCCAGGCAGAGCATGCTTCCACTTGCTCTGGAAGAGTTGGGGGCTTATGGAAGTGAATGTTGCAAATTGAAAATAAATAAATTAATTAATTAAAAAAAATATTGCTATTACTGTAAAAAAAAAAAAAAGGATTGAGGGGCAGAGTTGAGTTCTGTTGCTTGTTGTCATATAATGGTGAGGGTAAAGACAGGGGTAGGTAACATACCAGTAGAGGCAACAGCAACAACAAAGAGATTTCTGAATGAACTCCATAGCACATACCCAAGGGTCTTGTTGTTCAGCACTGCCAGAACATGAGATGTGGTGAGGGGTGGGAAGCATGCTCAATTAGTGAGTTATGGATTTGAGATAAGCTTTCTCTGCTCTGTATCAGATAGTTACTTCATTAGGTTCCTGGTGCCTTAACTGTTGACAGCTGCGACTGCTTTATCTCTTCTGCATTATTCTTGTGGAGAGATTTCAGAGATCATGAGGATCAGACAAACTTCTAGTCTTCCATCTGGTTGACTACATGACCCAGAAAATCCCTTCACTATTGACTTTTTAGTTATTAAATCCATTGGCCTTTGACCTTTCTTCTTCAATTACCTCCCCTAACTTTCAAAATTGTTGACCGCCTTCTTCTGGATATTTTTTTCTCTCTTAACTTCCATATCTTTATCCTGATCCTTCTACCTATTTGACTTCTCCTATTTTGGTTCATTATCTTTCTCCTGAACCCTAATAATTTTTCTACCCTAGTATTCTGTCCCAGATTTCTATCTTTAGAGTCCTTTAGTAATCTTACCAGCTACCATGGTTTAGAGCTCTATTGCAGATAAGTGCTCCATTTATATACTGAGTTCTTATTCCCAGCCTCCAAACTCCAGTCCCACATGTCAAACTACCTGATGGACATCTCTATTTGAATGTCTTTATGGAACTTCAAACTCAATATATCTCAAAAATAAACTCATCATCTTCCCCTCCCCCAACCAAACCTTCACCTTCTTGTAACTTGCCTATCTTTGTTGATGTCACCATACTTTAAGTCATCCTCATTCACAATCTTGGAATCATCTTTGACTCTTTCCTCCCCCTCTCGCCCTTATCCAATTACTTTCTAAGACTCGTGAATTCTAATTCCACGACATTCACCCCCTTCTTTCTACTCATATTGCTTTCAATCTAGTTTAGACCCTCATCACCTTTCTGAAATATTATAATAGCCTCCCAAGGTTTTTTTTTTCTTCTCCAATTTATTATTCATATATTTGCCAAAATTATTTTCTTATGCACAGGTCTGACCATATCACTTTGCTACTCAAAATCCTTAAGTGACTCCCTATTCTTTATAGGATTGAAATATAAACCTCTTAGGGTGGCATTTAATACCACTACATTCTAAATTCATCTTACTTTTCTAGTCTTATTTCACATTACTCTCCTTTATGTAGCTTATAGTCCACCAAAGATTAACTAGTAACTGCTTCTTAAACTCAACACCTTGTCTTCTCCTTCTATGCATTCATGTATCCCCTTTGTTCTTGGAATGTACAACCTTCTCATGAGGGTCTTTCAGAATTTTTCTATTTTGTTTTTAATTCTCAGCTCAGGTTCCACCTTCTCCTAATAGTCTTCCCTGGTACCCTGGTAATTTATCTGCTCAAGGTCACACATCAGTGGTGGAAATAAATGTCTTTAGAATCCCCTGTTCATAGCTTTCTTTCACTAGACTCTTCTATCCCATTTGACTTTCTTAACTCTACATACAAAGTGATAAAAATAGTTGCACTTACATAGGGAAAAGAAAGCAATTAAGCAAGGCTTGGCCTAGGCAAAGGTAGGTCGTGAATGAGTCTCTATTGCCAGGAAAAGGACAGGAAATTATCATTTCTCTAGGGAGCACACATCTCTCTGAAGTTATCACACCTGGTAAATAGATTTAGGTAACAATATTTCAAGGAAAAGCAGCCAGATTTACAATGACATAAAACGTACTCCATTTATAAAATAAATAAATAAATGAAAATCCAGCTGCTTCTTTGTTATCCCCAGGACCTATCTTCCCTAGCCAGGCAATGTAAGCTTAACCTTGACAAATTTCTTCTGCACAGCAGATGCTTGCATCAAATGGCAGGTTTTTTTTCAGGTTGTGGATTCATAATTACTTTATGAATTTTGAAGAACGGATTAAAAAGCTACATGAGAATCTGAATATTACCTTCTACATATCTTCTTGCTAACTGCCTCTTTTGAGGTATGACTAAATGGGTTTTGCCTGTTTCAGAAACACTTCCTGGGCTGGTGTTACACTGACCTGAAAATTAAGTGACAAATGATCCAGGGAGAAAAAAATACAAACTTTGATATAAGTGAAGACAACGATATGATGGGATGATATTCAAGGAAATATTGAGTAATCTGTGTGGGATGGATGAGAGGGGAAGGTAACAGAAAGAGAGCACTTTTTTCTTAAGTGTTTTTCAAGGTCAAAAGGTAACCCCATTTTAGGGTTTTCTTGGCAAAGATTCTGGAAAGCTTTGCCGTTTCCTTCTCCACTCTTTTTATAGGTTAGGAACTGAGGCAAACAGGGTTAAGTGACCTGCCCAGGGTCACATAGCTGATAAATGTCTGAGGCCAGATTTGAACTCAGGAAGATGAGTCTTCCTGACTCCAGGTCCACCACTCTATCTAGTGTGCCACCTAGCTATAGCTATCTGGCTGTTATTATTTATAAAAGTTATTAGTGCTCCTCCTTCCTGCTCCATCTTTAGCCATCAGCACCTTTTTGCCTTGTATATATGTAAATAGGTTACAGAAATGAAAATTTTAGATATTTTGCCTTTCTGAATTTTTTAAAATTAAAAAATTTAATTACAAAATTGAATTCTCCACTAAATAATAATAGCTAGCACGTTTATAGTAATTATTTAATGTTTGCAGAGTACTTTATATATGTTATCTCATTGGATCCTTACAAGGATCCAATGAGATAACATATATAAATTGCATACCTGCTAATTTACTAACACCATGAGAGTGTGAATTTGTTCTAACTCCCTTGGGTATTTTGAGTTTTTATAAATTTGTAAAACAAATTGATCATTTTTTTTTTTTTTGGTGAGGCAATTGGGGTTAAGTGACTTGCCCGGGGTTACACAGCTAGTCAGTGTCAAGTGTCTGAGGCCAGATTTGAACTCAAGTCCTCCTGACTCCAAGGCTGGTGCTATCCACTGAGCCACCTAGATGCCTGAAGTTGACCATTTGGACTCTTGGGAAAAGTCATTTTTTAGTCTTGTACAAATGCTTGCAAGTTTGTCATGCAAAGACTCCAATGTGACTCCAATTTACATTTCCATCCCTACCTCATGTACCCTTCATGAGTGCATGCACCATTCCTTTTAATATACTCTACATCATTCCAAACCAAACTACTCTCCACATTCTGTATTTTCACTTCCATATCTTTGTTCACCTTGTTCAATTTGATTCACTTTAATTCAGCAAACATTTAAGTGCTGACCATGTAAGGCACTTTGCTGAGCACTGAATCTATAAAAACAAGTAGGAACCAGTTCCTGCCTTCACGTATCTTACATTCTACTGGAGTTTTACGTTATATCATTTGTCTGCTCTTGTGATACTCTGCACTCATATTTCTGCTAGTTGAAATCTTCCAAGGTTCAGTTCAAATACCACCTTCATGGAATCTTTCCTGATTCCCTGATGTGTGTGTATGTGTGAACAAGCATTTATTAAGTGCCTACTGTGTTCCAGGCACTGTGCTAAGCATTTAACAGATATGTCATTTGATTTTCACAGTGTCCTTGGGAAGTAGGTGTTACTAAGATCCTCATTTTACAGTTGAGAAAACTGAGGCAAACAGCAGTTAAGTGACTAATTATTAAGTGTCTGAGGCAGAATTTGAACTCTGGTCTTTTTGACTCTAGGCCCCATGATCTATCCACTGTGCCACCTAGCTGCCTCCAACTATACTCATAACTCCTTTTCTTGAACTCTTGTACTTCAATCTTTTCTTAGGTGTTTTCATGCTTTGTTTTATCTTTTATCATAGCACCTGGTTTACCACCTTCCCCCTTGCATTTGAGGCCCGCAGAAAACTACACCAGACAGGTTTGAAGTACTCTGTGAGTTTGTATCCACTTAAAAGCCATAGCTCACTAGTTCTCATCAATGTGTTTACTTTTATTAATCAGTTAGAGGACATAGTGGTAAGCAAAGGTATTTAATGAAATAGTACAGTAAGAAAATATTTCCTCAATACACCTAGAGTATACTCTTTCATAAATAGGCACACCATTAGTTGTGTAGAGAGGCTAATACACACGCAAGGAGAGGTAAGAATGTGGTGAATTCCCACATCTCTCACAGTAAGGCTACCAATTGTTATATTCTGGTGACAACCTCATGCCTGCTTCTTCAGGTCTTCTGTGGCATCTTTTCTCTTCAAGGCATGACCAGGAGACCAGGAGAGTCTCTGCTGTGATCATGGTTGTTACTAGTCATTACTGCACTTTGCATGTAGAGTGTTTCTCTTGTTACCAGCTTCTGACTTAAGCTTGATATCTCAGCTAAAGTGCTATCTTTTCCCTAGAAGAGAACTGGTCTCTACTATTTCTCTTTTAACTTAGAGTCCATAGGCTTAAAATTCATTTTACTTAGAGGAAAAGAGAAGCTGTTCACTCAATCAGTGGTGAGACTAGCAAGAAACCCTTAGTGGCTTTCTCTCCTTTAAGAAAAGGAATGTCAGTCCCAGAATTCTTTGTTTCCAGAGTGTTTTTTTCTTTCTAGGAGAGTTTTTGCCTCCAGGAGACAAGCACTCTTGAAATCAAATGTAGCCACTCAACTAAGTAGAGCCAGCAGATGCTACAGGAGTAAGGTCTTTAGCCCAAGCCTCTTCATTCCCTCATGGGCAATGGGAAGTAGAGTTTTCCTCAGTTGGAAGGAGGGACTAAAGGATCAGGATGGATGGAATCTGCATGATATAGGGAAAGGGAGAGAGACTGGAAACTTTTGAGTCCTATGGAGAGGAGATGATACCAGGAAGTCAGAACTATTTGCCAGTGGCAGGTCTAGTGGCTAGCAAATTGTACTTGAAGGGTGTTGCTATATCAAACAGAATATAATTGTGAACAGTTGGATCCTTGTCTGACTCACTCACCTGCTTAATGAGTCATCTGCCTGGACAGAATCTTGCAGTCTTCCTGACTGTTCCTGGGACTTGGTGAATTTATCTCTACTTTTTCCTCTTTCCCTGACTCACCGATGCTTGGTAGACTGGCATTGCTCAACTTTGGCTTCTTGCAACGCTATTTAAACATTCTTTTTCTGCACATGCTTTTACAATGGATTTGTCACCAGATAAAGATAAGCTGGTTTTTATTTCATCTTGAGTTAGCTTCAACTATAAAGGAATGGCTCACACAAAGAGGCAGTCCTGAACAAATAGCCTTTTGACTTAACAGTGAATCTATACTGGAGCGTTCTCTCTCTCTCTCTCTCTCTCTCTCTCTCTCTCTTCACCCAGGAGGAAACAAGTGGGAAACCCATTCTGCGAAAAAGATACATCTGTCCTTTTTTGGCTTGGTAGTATACACATGTTATTTGTTTGAATTCTTTTTGTTAACCCTGTTATTTGGTTTTTAAATTTCCATCCTTAGCTTCCACTGCACTGACCCACTCAACTAACTCATTGCTTATGAATATTAGTGTCCATTCATTGTAATTGAACTAGACAAATTATTTGGTCAGTTAATGAATTGTTTTTTTGGTGATTGGTTAAGTGTTGACATTAGGGACCAGAATAATGAATTCTTAAGAGTGATGCTTAGAACTTACTGTCACCTTGTAAATGTTAATTTCTGTAAAGGATAATTGACACTGAGAATAGATTCTGAGTATGAGAATGAAGGTGTTATTTATGTTCTTCTCATGCCTGGACTATTGCAACATATTGCTGGTGGGTCTTCCTGCCTCAAGTTTCTCTCCACTCCAGTTTATCCAGCATTCAGCCACTGAAATGATTTTCCTAAAGCACAAGTACTACCATGTCACCCACCTACTCAAAAAACTCCAGTGGCTCCATATCACTTCTAGGATCAAATGCAAAATGCTCTGTTTGGCCTCCAAAGTGCTTCATTACCTAACTCTCTCCTACCTTTCTAATCTTCTTAGACTTACTCCCTGCTACTTACTCTTCAATCCAGTGACACTGGCCTCCTTGCTGTTCCAGGAACAAGATACTCCATCCCCTAGGAGGCTCTGGGCATTTTCTCTGGCTGTCCCCCATGCCTGTAATGCTTTCTCTCATCAACTCTGCATACTGACTTCCCTTGCTTCCTTTAAGTCCCAACTTAAATTCCATCTTTCACAGAAAGCTCTTTCAAACCCCTTTTAATTCTAGTGCCTTCTGTCTATTATTTACTATTTATTCTCTATGTAACTTTCTTTGTATACCTTTGCATGTCCTTTCCCCCATTAAGTTCCTTGAGGGCGGGAACTATCTTTTGTCTCTTTTGTAATCCCCGTACTTGGTACAGTGCCTGGCACACATTAGGTGCTTAATGAATGTTTATTGTATGATTTATTGATTTTCTTTGTATTGGCTTGTATTATAGCTACATTTGTTTGTGCTAAACTATGCATAGTTTAAGCATTTTGTGTATTTTCTTATGCTTTATGGATATTCACGTACTGTGCTGGCATACACATGGCATGTAATTTAGGTGGTATTTTGTGCTATGTCTATTGCATGTGTTATTGTTGTATATTTGCTGCACAGGGCACTCTAAAGTGAGCTATTAGCTGGGATGTTGGTTTATTCACCCTCATTAAGGAAGTACTGATTTGTAGTTTGATGTTATGCTGTATATTCCAGCTATCAGGTGGGCTGCAGCAGATTTTGCAAAGAACTTCAAAATTCTAAACCCTGGGGGAAAATGTAGCCCCTAATTGTTAAGGAGGCTGATGGGAAGTGTAGTTTTTACCCTCTAGAAGGAAGGACCGAAGGACAGACGCTACATGGGAGGGGATTAGTAGCTAGGAACTTTTGAGCCCTGGAGGGAGAAGAGGGACCTGAAAGTGAGTACATATACCACCGCTAGTGTCCTCAGTTAACCAATTGCAAGGGAAGGGCACTGCTACCTTGAACTGAATATAGTCGTTATCAATAGGCTTTGTCTAGCTCACCGACCTGCTTAAGGAGTGATTTACCTAGACAGAGTTTTGTGGTTTCCCTGCCTATTGCTGCTACTCAGACCTGGCAATATGTCCCTTTTCACTTCCTTGCCTTACTCTGCCTCACTGATGCTTAGCAAATTAGTATTGCTTACTTTTGGAAATTTCCTGCTCTCTTTAAATTTTATTTATTTTCTGTATGTACTTTTATACTGAATTTGACCTCCAAATAAAGCTGATTTTTATTATCTTCTGAGTGTCTGCTATAAAGGAGTTAACTTACAGAATGGGGAAGGATGAAAGGGAACTCATGGACCAATAGCCCTAGATTTAAGCATTCTCTCTTGATTGCCCCCCTCCTCACTTCAATGAGACTTAGGGTTAGAAAGAAGTCCTTAATTTCCATCAGTTCCTGATTATCAACTTACATCCCCTCCAAAGCATTTTTAGGGACTATCTTTCAAAATTTCTTAAAAGACTATTGGGTCTTAGGACTCACAATTTTTCTTCTTTCCTTACCCCCCCCAAAGAACCCCAACAACTTTGTATTATATGTACAATTACAAAGAAAAAGGAGAGGAAAGAATTTAAAAGGCCCAAGTCAAGCAGAGGCAAAATATCACACTCCACCTCAATTATTTGTTCCAAATTCCAACCTTAATTATATATATACATGTGTACACACACACACACACACACACACACACATACACACACGAGACACACACACATATATATACATACACACATAATACACATATATATCCCTAGCAACAAGTCTTCCTACAATTTAATTTCTGCACATGCCTTATGTCCCCAAGATGGATTGTAGGATCTTTAAGGGAAGGGATCATGTCTTATTTATCCTTATATCTTCCTCAACAGCAAACACAGTGCTTCACATACAATAGTCATTCAATATATATTTATTGAATCGAATTATAGAATAATTGTTTTACAAGGCTTTTCAATATATCATCATGATTTGAGGATCATAATTAGACCTGTGGCACATCTGAGTCCATATAGCGAAATTATACATGTGTATCACATGCGCAGCCACCTTACCTTCAAGAGAAATTCCACCAGATCTTGTAGTCACTTTAAGACATGTTTTCTATATCACTCCCTTCCCATTCCTCTCATTTTCTTGTCTAGAAGCAGTTGCCAATCAGTGAGGAGAGAATCATTAATATGGAGAAGTGCTAAAGAGATTAAGAAAGCAGCAAAGTCAGGCCCCATATATCTCTTGAATCCATGATGAATTTCTTTTTCCTCTTAGTATGAATTGTTCTATGTCCCATATTCAAAATCCATGCTCCTACGAGAGTTATTTGTCTGCTTCTTGATTCCCGTTACTGCATTATAAACTCAATGATGGGCCAAAGACTATGTCATTCTTTATCTTTGTAGCCTTAGAGCTCCTCACGTAGTAGAGGTTTACTAAATATTTGCTGAATTGACTTAAGTGTTCACTTGTTATTCTATTTTGTTTACTTTATTTTCAGTCTGGGCCAGGTTCTCTAATAGGGCAATGTTGTATAGTCAAAAAGTGATGGTCTGGGAGCCTAGAATCTGGGGTTCTAGTTTTGACACTGCCACTTAACTAGGTCTGTGACATTGAGGAAGTCTTTTTCTATTTCACCAGGCCTCAGTTTCTTCATCTGTAATAGATGATCAATAAGGTTCCTTCCCGCTCTAGAGCTCTAGATCTCTATAACTCTATGACTGGAAGTGCCTCAGGGACACCCAAGAAATATGCTTCCTGGTATTACACATTCCAGAGCCTCTGAATTTCTGTGCTACAGTTATTCTAGGGACCCTGAGAAGGATGGGAGTCATTTCTTCCTTCAGGGTTCAGTTCAGGTGCCACCTTTCCCATGAAACCCCACCTGATCCCCCAGTTGCTAGTGTTATCTCAAAATGCGTTACATTTTTATTCACATCTGAGTAGATGTATCCTGCCTTCATTCCCAGGAGATGTAAGCTCCTTAAGGGCAGAGTTCAATTTGTTTTGGTTTTCATACTTTCATATCCTCAGTGTCTATATAGGGAATTGAAATGAGCCAATTTAGGCTTAGATGTAAGGGAATTCTTCCTCACAGTAAGAACTATCCAAAAGCAGAGTCGTTTAACTTAAAAGATAATGGGTTACTTCTCGTGTAAACAAAGGCTGCAAGACCACATGCCAGGCACGGTGAAGAATGGATTCTTTTTCAGGTATGGGTTAAATTCTAAGGCTTCTGAGGCTCCTTCAAACTCAAAACTCTGTGATTTTGTTAATTTTACTTCACCACAAACCACCTGGGCAACCAACAAATGATGGTCTAACCTATACTGTAGGGGTCCTCAATCTTTCTTGTCTCATTGACCCCTTTGGCAGGCTGGTAAAGCCTGTGGACTCCTCAGAATCAAGTTTTTAAATACATAAAATAAAACACATAGGATTGCAAAGAAAATCAATTCTATTGAAACAGAGGCATCCAAATATTAAGAAAAATCCATAGATTCCCTGAAATCTATCTATTGTGGGTCCATGGGCCCTGGGTTAAGATTCATTCTTCTTCTATAAAGCTTCTAGTAACAGCAAACATACTAGGTTCAAAGGCACCCCATCCACTTTCAGATAGTCAAGTCAAGTCAAGTTAACAAGCATTCATTATATACCTACTGTGTGCCAGATTTGCTACTAAGTGCTGGGGATAAAAAGAAAGGCAAAAGACAGTCCTTTCACCAAAGGAGCTCACAGTCTAATGGGAGGAGCAACATACAAAGAACTATGTACAAACAGGCTATGTGTGGGATAAATTGGGAATAATCTCAGAGGGAAGGCACTATACTATGATAAAGAGTTAGATCTTGCAGAAGGTGGAGCTTTTTCTCTGACTTGAGGGAAGCTAGGAAAGCTAGAAGGTAGAGATAAGGGAAAGAATTGCAGGCATGGAGGACAGCCGGTGAGAGTGTCTGGAGTCAGGTGATGGAGTGCCTTGTGTGAGGAACAGCAAAGAAGCCAGTGTTATTGAAAGAGTATGAAGAGGGGAGTGAGGTGAAACAAAACTGAAAAGATGGGGGAGGGAGCAGGTTATGAAAAGCTTTGAATATCAAATGGAGGATTTTTTATTTGATCCTGGAGGTGATAGGGAGCCACTGTCATTCATTGAATAGGAAGATTAGATCTGTGCTGTTAAAAAATTCCATTTGGCAAGTGGTTAGAGACTTGAAACAAGGAAGCCAATCTACAGATTATAGAAAGTAGTACAGGAATGAGGTGAGGGGGGCTTTTTCTTTAATTTATGGATTAAAGGAAGCATTTCCATGACATAGTACAGTAAAAAGATGGTTGCGCATCAAACTGCAGATCTACTATGCACAACTTGCTATTCCTTTCAAATATATAACAAAATTATCACATAATTTTTTTCCTTCTCTTCCCCTCCCCACTCTGGAGATGGCTACCATTAGACACAAATAGGTATACACACACACACACACACACACACACACACACACACACACCATATACATACACACATATATTCTTCTATACATTCTTTATTTCATTATACATTCTTTTGTTTATCACTTCTTTCTCTGGATGCAGATAGTGTCTTTTTTCACATGTCCTTTATAGTTAATTTGACTTTATAATAGTTAAAATAACTTATTCACTCAAGGTCATTCTTAAAACAATATTGCTGTTACTGTATACAATGTTCTCTTGGTTTGGCTCATTTCATTCTTCATTATTTCCTAAGTCTTTCCATGTTTTTCTAAAATCATTGAGTTCATCATTTCCCATAGCACAGTAGAATTCCATCACAAAAAGGGGGCTTTTACCACGGTACCGATGTCAGAGAGAGATGTTTCGAAAGTGGAATCAAGGCTTGTCAATAGATTGAATATGGAGGGTAAGAGAGGAGTCAATGATGACACCTAGATCATGAGCCTAAATGACTGGGAAGATGATGGTATCTTTGCTAGTACTAGAGAAATTAGGAAGACAGACACATTTAGTTGTAATTGTTAGGAAGCTTTTCCTTGCATTAAGTCTAAATCTGCCTTTCTGAAATTTCCTGCCATTTCTTCTAGTTTTGTCTCCTGGGCTGAGCAAAACGTCTAATCCTTCTCCCACATGAAGAGAAAACAATGTTGGAGAGTGTCTATTTATGTAGACTTTGGACAGATTTGAATGCAAATGCATTCATGGCCCTCCTGATGATTTTCTATATTTAAGCACAGTGCTCAATGAAATCCCAGTGAGGGTCATTGGATTAATTGAAGTGAAGATGAGCTCTTTTTATTTGTGCAATTTTGACATCATTGGCTAAATTTCAAATAAGAAATACTCTCACTCTTCCTTTTTCAATGTGGAATGCTTCCCATTTCCAGGAACTACTTTGATTGAAGATTTTAGCTCGTGGAGACTATGTAATTAGCTGAGGACACATCCTAGGGAAAGATGGAGCTTATTCCCCTCTAAGTTTATTAAGATTGCAAATAGAAGCTACCAAAGCCATTTTTCCTACTCCCCTTTGCTGACAAAAGATATATGCTTGTTATATCTCACAGTTGGTGTCCTTGACTTTCTAATTGGCTTCTTTTTCTATTGGAGCATTCAATTTGCTCTTCCCATGCGTGAATTTTGCTGGCATAGCTAGTGACTTCATTAGAAGCTGCTTTCAAGAACTCTCCCGTAGCTACCCCATCCCTAGTCTTCACCATAAGGTAAACAACATCTCTTAGGGCTACAGCTTATGTCAACCACATTTTTTTTGAGAATCTGTTGTGAGCAAACCACGGTACTAAGGGTAATGGGAATATAAAGTCCCTGCTTTCTTCCTTAGGGTAGTAGTATCTGTTTATAGAGCCTAGCACTGTTTGCCATCAACTAGCTGTGTGACCTTGGACAAACCACCTGTCCTCTCTGAGCTTTAGTTCTTTTATCTCTAAGGCAAGAGGGCTGGCTTAGATGTGCTTTAAAATCTCTTTTACTTCTCAGAGTCTCTGCTTTTCTCAAATTCACTGCCTGAAACTTTCGAATAAGAGAAGGATCTCCCTCCCCTGCTTCTCTTAACAGGCTTCATTCACATTAGGTTGGCTAACATACTTTTCTGGTTTCCAAGCTGTTCCTTGTCCCAATCTATCACAGATCATCATAGAGATGGAACTAGAAGGGACCTTAGAGGCCATCTCATCCAAGACCCTCATTTTACAGATGAAGAAACTGAGTCTCAGAAGTTTAAGTGATTAGCCAAAAACCACAGATGTTACTAATACTATCTAGGGCTTTATATGGGGCTTTAAGGTTTACAAAATGCTTTTCATGTATTATCTCATTTGAGTCTCACAACAACCCTTCCAGGTAGGTGCTATTATTACCCTTATTTTACAAATGAGGAAACTGAGGCTGAAGGAGGTTAAATGACTTGCCCAGAGTCATTGTTTGTTGTTGTTGTCTGTCCTTTGTTCTTGAAGAGGACCATGAAATCAGGGAGGTGACGCTATGGCATGAAAGTGAATTGGATTTAAGTGAGGGAGGGCTGTGCAAAGTCACCAGCCTCACTTTCTTCTCAAGCCATCTGGGTCCAGTGGCAAGATATAGATCAGGACGACTAGAGATGGTCCACCATCTGGATGGTATTTGAACTTCCTGACTCCAAGTTAAGTAATGTTTGCATTGAGTCACTTGGCTGCCTAGTAAGCATCAGAAGTAGGATTTGACTATAGTTACTCTGAATGTAGAGTCAGTGCTGTTTGGGCAGTGCCAACCAACAGCTTTAGGATTTAGAGAAAGCTTCACAATAAAGACAGACCAGCCAGTGAATAATAGCAGCAAAAATTCTTTATCTGGTGTATTGTAGCTCTGCAAGAAAAAAGATTAGAGTCATGGATTTAGAATCAAAATGGACTTTCAAGGACATCTAATCCAACTTCTCATTTTACAGATGAGGAAATTGAGGTCTAGAAAGGCTAAGTGACATGCAGAAGGTCTTATCAGTGGCAGAGCTGGGATTTTCACCCTGATCCTGAGATTTCAAATCTAGTCTCTTGTTTAAAGACTGGCAGGAGGCACAGTAGGGCAGAACTAAACCAGGCAAGAGCCATGGGAATTTCATAGGGATGAAAAGGGTCTTGTTCAGCAGTGCCTGCTTGATTGCCTGTCTCTGATGACACGGACATGGAAAGGCCCAGTTGAATGCAGCAAGAAACTTGAAATCTTCCAGCATAGACGTTTCTAGGAATAGAATATTATATCAGTTTTCAGAAAAGGACAGCGTGTAGGCGAAATGATACAGAGAAAGGGCACAGAGGAAGCCTGCTGCAAGAGATAACAGGTCCAAAAATCCACAACAGATTTTCCAACGATCACATCGACAGTGATGCCTTTATTTATCAGCCTCACAAAAGCAACAGATACTATCAGCAGAACTACCTACTAAGCAAGTTCATCTAAATTTTGAAGTCAGTCATCATTTTACAATGCCTGGCCTGATCCATTCTCCATCAACATATAAGCAGGTCTGTGTAATTGATCTTAACTAAAGTATGCTTTAAATATACAGAAAAGAACCTCAAAGCCTCTAGCAGTATACATACACACATATACATATAAATATACACATATATGTGTGTGTATAAAATATAGTATAGGTATATATGTATGTGAGTATCTATATACCTATAGATATATCTATGTATATAAATATATCTTTTGGGAAACCCATTTGACTCAACAGGCTGAGTATAATTGTCTGGCAAATGCCTTATCCCAAGATCAAGTTCCCAAAGAATACACTAGAAATTATACTAATGTTTTCTCGCTTCTTTATAATCTTAGCGTTGCATAATAGGTAGACGTGCTGGGTTGAAGGTTAGGAAGAGAAGACTTCAAATCTTGCATGATACTTATGAACTGCATGACCCTGGGCAAACCTCTCAACCCCTATGGGCCTCAAGCCCTAATATTGATCTACCAAGCCATCGATTGATGCCTGAATTGTTGAAGAGAGTTGCTATATCAGGAGTCCCCCACATGGAGATCATCATATCTCCTTCCAGAGATTACCCCCCTCCAGGTACACACTTCCCTTCTTACTTTACCCCAGTGCAGGAGGCTTTTTCTAGGATATTTTATTACAGGACTAGTGGTTAACCAGAGGCCCAAAAACTCATGGAGACTGAAGTGCCAGCTTATTGTCCTCCCCCAAGAAAGCCTTCTCAGAGCCAACTGTTTTTTTAATTATAACATAGAGTATATGTTGTTACTGAATTTTACTAATGAGGTAGCATTCTACTGTCTACCAATCACTAAATTAGCAAAGAATTTCCACTAATGGAATAATCGACAAGGAAGGAAACTTAATCAAGACCAGTCCTTTAGCAGACTGACACATGGTTAGGGTTATGGATTGTCTCCCCAAGCTCTTGACCAAATTGAACAGCAACAGAAGAGTTGTGTTGACCAACATCGAATGTGTCTGCAAAATATGGACCTTCCAAAGATATTACTATTTGGCTTCATGTTCCACTAAATCAGAAAAATCTTTAAGCCCTATTCACATTAAATGGTGGGACAAAATCACCAATATTGAAATATTAGACAAAGCCTGTTTGCCAGTTTGACAGCAAGGAGGGAGTAATTAGATCTAACTAGACATCCAGAGAATGGATGATGATAGGACACTCAAAGTACTATGAATAGGCAGTATGTAGTAGGACTAGCCCTAGGAAAAAATGAAGTAGAGGGTGTTTATCTATGACCCCTTTAATATATCCATCTTCTTCCCTTACCCCTTCTTCAATTCCTTCTTCATCCTGTGTCACCTTCTAGGGCCTTGCCCTTGTCAAGTTGAAAAACAATCCGGTGCTTAACATAGTGCCTGGCACATAGTTCAGCCATTTTTCATTCACTCTTTGTGTCTTTCAGTCTGATTCTTTGTGACTAAGGCAACCAAGTTAAGTGATTAAGTGACTTGGCCAGGGTCACAGAGCTAGTAAGTATTTGAGGCCAGATTTGAACTCAGGAATATGAGTCTTTCTGATTCCAAGCCCAGTGCTTTATCCACTATGCCACCTAGCTGCCCTAGCATATAGGAGGCACTTAATAAGCACTTGTTGACTTGACTTGATTTGACAAAGCAATCAATGCATGAAGGATCATACATTTAGAATTGGAAGGGACCTTAGAGGTCATCTAGTTCAATCCCCTTATATTACAGATAACAAAATTGAGGTCCAGAGAGGTTAAGTGATTCTCTTTAAGTCATACAGATAGATAGTGGCAGAGCTGGGATTTGAACATAAGTCCTCTGCTTTTTCAATTGTACCAAGGTGGACTGGTGCTTAAAAACAAACAAACAAAAAATCCTCATTCAGGATCTTTGTGGAATTGAGAGTAGCTCTGTCTGTATGAGGCAGGAGTAATTATAATAGAAATTGATTTAGAGATGCTAAGTGTTTATAGTGATCTAGGATGGATTGAATGTGGGCTACATGAGGTCCTTACAGTGGTCTGAAAATGGATGGAGAAGTGTGACTCTGTGGGGAGAGGAGGGATGAAAGGTCTTGCTGAAACTGTATAGAGAAACCTAGAGGAGAATTCAGAAAGCATGATCAGCCAAAGATGGGACAGAGGCATAATTTAATGTAGATTGTACTAAGAAGGAGTACATTAATTGACCAGAGTTACTCAGTGCATATCTTGTATTGACCTAGTTATTCACATGTTGAATCTTCTATTAGCATATACTCTCCTTGAGGAGAGTATATGTTTTTGTGGCTGTTTTTTGCTTTTTTTTGATATCTGCAGTGCTTAACACAGTGCCTGCCATATAGCAGGTCCTTGATATACTTGTTGGCTTACTGATTGGAAAGGGCTTAAAACAAGCTCTTCCTTCAGTTCTTTCAACAATCTGTGATCACAGTGTCTGATGAGAGGCAATGCTGAAAGAAGAGAGACCTCGGGGCCTTCTCCCTTCTGAGACCAGATGGCTCTGTGAGATGACCTTGGTCCTTGACCTCTGTGTTCTTTTGCCATTAATCTGGAGATCAGACAATGAGCTGCAGGTATCCAGGAGTTAAGAGTCCAAGCTAGACTTGGAGCTAGCCCTTAACTGATGCTCCAAGGAGCAAGGAATGGACTTAGGTCAATGTAAGCTGAGACAGGGACTTGTCTAGCAGTCCTACTACATCTGAACCTGAACCTGGTGGGACTAATGTGATATAGGGATCGAGCTAAGAGTATGACCCCAAGAAGTGTTGGGTGAAATGTCTGCAAATTTGTTTTTGTTATATCTTTGAAGTAAATATCCCTTAGGAAAAGCCAAAAAAAGGGAGGGGGTTACAAAATAAGGAACACTTTGTTCAAGTAGACAATAAGAATCTGAAGAAAAAAAGCTAGATAAGAAAGATGGTGGAGGGCAGCTAGATGGCACCAACACTAAAGTCAGGAGGACCTGATTTCAAATCTGGCCTCAGACACTTGACACTTACTAGCTGTGTGACTTTAGGTAAGTCACTAACCCCAATTGCCTTGCAAAAAGAAAGAAAGAAAGAAAGATGGTGGGTATGCAAGATGAGGTATCTATAGCAACTAGAACTCTGGGAGAGGATGGCCCATTTTACTAATAGACATGAACTGAGAACTGCTTGGACAGTGTTGAGCTGAGGTGAAATGTAAAATGCCTAATTAGCAGTTTTGTCAACTGCTTTATGTTCTGATGAAGTTTAAGTATCAGCCTCTGGAGAGAATATAATAGTAGTTACGAGTTAAGCTATTGAATCATATTTTAAGTTGTTCTCTTAATATACACCATGAGTCTTTTGTGGCTGTTAGCATATCTTTTTGTGCTCAGGAAATAAATACCTGGCTATTTCTGATTTATATTGTACACCAAAACCCTTTTTATATCCCTCTTTTGGGGAGGCCCTTGATATAAATCACAACCTAAGCTTTAAATAATTTTTCTCTGCTGTTTTGGGATGAGGGTTTAATCAGCCTAAGAATGTGAGAAAAGGGAGCCCTGCCCACCTCTTATTAAGGAGAGAATCCTTTAGGACTGAACCTGGTTCATATTGATGGAATTCTAATAAAGCTGCCCCCAGCCCAATATTCTAACTTCCTTATGGACCCCACTGAACAACAGGTGTGTCCTGATTTAACCACATAATCTGGCTTTAACGACACCACAGGCCCCCAGACTCAATACAGTCGCTGCCCCTATCTAGCCACTGCCCCCAGATCCAATTCACATATTTGAAAAAGTATGCTCTTGTACTCAACCACAATCACATCATCCATTTAGCCCAAGACAAGACCGCAATACCTAACTATCCATCTTGACCAGATAGGACCACAGTAGCCAGCCAATCGGGAGGGCAGCATGACCAGGATGTTTGACCACTGAACCAAAGAAGGGACCCCTCCCCATTACTAATCCCTTAACAAATCCCTCCTGCTTTTTTAATATTCATAATTTATGTTGTATAATCAGCATCATTACACAATAAATTTGTCTTGCTAAGTTGCTGGTTCCTCTTGGAACTTAGCCAGCTTCTGAGGGGTGTCAATCTTCAGTAAATGCCTGTACTTGGATTAGAGGTAGTCTGACTGAATTATTTGAGATGGTACCACCACAACACACCATGAAACCACAATATTGCATGCATAAATCCAGAGCAGAGGGTCCCCTTAGTGGAGAATGGAGTGGGCACAGTGGACTTAGTAGTGGCTTTTTATTGTTAAACTTAAATAGTCACCCTTCCCTTTGATATTTTCATGATAGCAGAGGTGTTGGAGACTAGAAAAAGTTTAAACCTTTGGGGATGGGTCTTTCCTGGGGGAAATACTTTTATACAGCTTCTCCCTTCAGTCAAATTTGCCCTATGTCAGATGTTAAATCAAAAAAATACAATTAAATTGTCTTTCCCCCAAGAAATTTTATTTATTCCACTTATTGTTTTAAGCGACTTCATTCTGTCACTTATGTTTGGAAAGCACTGACATTCAAATTGTTTGTTAGTTGCTTAGGAGCTAATAAAACTCCAACACATTTTGCTTCAAACAAATTTCCCCCAAACCAATTCTATTCTTTGCTAAGGGGATATGTTTAGCTAAATCATTGGACCTTCATGAGCACCTAGTCAACAGAAGATTTCAATTTTAAGAAGAAAAAAAGGATTGCCAGCCCAGTGACTTGGGCTAGGTAGAGGATTCTAGTTAATTTCAAAGTGATCTTAGAGAAAGAAAGGGCATTACAACGTAGTTTCACTGAAATTGGAAGCTATTGTCAACTGACTTCTGTCCACCACTTTCCCTATCAGACCTGCTTCCTATTTGGCAGGAGGCAGAGATATGCCAGAGCCCCCCACTCCCCATTATAGAACTATCAGCCATTCTAGCTCAACAACTGGCAAACACTCACAGTTCACTGAGAATGAACTTAAGGCAAGAGTTTGAGTTGGTTTTCTTTCTTTCTTTTTTTGCTTGTTTTACAGATGCTTAGATCCTTTCTTGGTTACTGGTTTGTTCATACTTACTTTTGTGCTTGACTGCTGATTCTGCCTCTGCCCTCATATCTTTCTTATAGCTGTCTGCTTCCCTCAGTTACAGGCATCCGCTGTTGCTTTTTTAGAATTCATATTGAAAACATGGTGTCTGTCTCACTTCTGTTGCAGAGACCCACCTTGGTCACTGGGCTCACTGTAGACTGAATTTTGCCATTCCTGCTGTTGACCACCTTGGTCAGTCCTGGACCTACACTATGAAACCCTGAGATACCTCAGCTAGGCTGCTCCATGGCTTACCACCCTCTCCTGTTCTCCCTATTTTCCCTTCTCCCAGTAGCAGAGTCAATATGTTGCCACTCACTCATCTGTGGAACTGGCAATATTATTAATCAGTCAAACCAGAAAAATCTACTAATTACTTACTATGTGCCTGGCATTGTGTTAAGGTCTGGGGATACAATGAAAATTACAAAAAAAAAAAAACATGGTCTCTGGCAGCAACATGTAAATAACTAATAAAAGATTTATATAGAGTAAATACGAGGCAATCTAAAAAGGGACAGCAGTGGGGGGGAGGGTGAGAGGAAGTCTAGGGTTGAACCTTGAAGGAAGCCAAGGACACTAAAAAGCAGAGAAAAGAAGAGGGAATTCTGGGCGTTGGGGTGAACTAGTATAAAGTCAGAGGGAGATAAAGTGTTGTGTGAGGAAGAGCAAAAAGGCAGGTCTTGCTGGATCAGAAAGTGTGCTGAAGGGAGTCAAGTGTATGAAGACTGAAAAGGGAAAAGGGTCAAGTTGTGATGATTTTAAATTATTTTTTAATTTTATTTAAAAAATTTTTTTGTGATGATTTTTAAGGGCATGACAAAAGAAGATTTATGATTGATCTTGGAGGAAACAGGGAGCCCATGGAGCTCATTGATCAGGGAGTGATGATATTGTTAGACATGGGATTTAGAAAAAACCTACCTTGGCAGGTGAGTGAGTGGAGGATAGATTAGAGTGGGGATCATTTAGATCCTTTCATAGAAGGATCATTTAGAAAGCTAATGCAGGAGTCTTTGTGAGAAATGCTATTGCTCTGTTACCAGGGTAGTGGTGGCTAGTCATGGGAGAGAGAAAGGGAGGCTTAAGAGAAAGATTGCAAAGACATAAACAACAAGAATTGGCAGTGGATGGGGTATGTGGGTGAGTGGGGATAAGGAATTGGGGATGACAGTGAAGTTATGGGCCTGAGTGACTGGGAGCTAAATGGTATAGAGTAATAGGCTTGGAGTCAGTAGGAGCTGGATTTGAATCTAACCACAGATACTTACTACCTGTGTGACCCTGGGCAAGTCATTTCACCTCTGCCTCTGTTTTTTTTTTTTCCAACTGTAAAATGGGGATAATAATAGCAACTACATCTCAGGGTTGTTGTGAGGATCAAATAAGATAATATTTTTAAAGTGCTTAGAAGAGTGCCTGGCACATCCTAGGTGCTAATAAATACTCATTCTCTCTCTGTCTCCCTCACTTCCCTGGGAGGGGAGTGGCATCCTTGGCAGTAATGGGGAAGTTTGGAAGAGGTGTGAGAGGGAAAGATGGTGAGTTCTGTTTTGGATGTGTTTAGATGCCTTTACAGCCTGATTTCTACCTAGATTTGAGGGTCCGGATACATACCCTGCCTTGTTAATGCCCACTATGAGTACTGCTTAATATTTGGCCTGTTCTACTTGAGCTCCAACTTTGCTCTGGGCTCATGTTGAATTCCCATCCCTGTTCTCGTTTAGTGTACACCTTCCCTTTCTTTGAAGCTTTCCTCCCACCCCCCAAAGAAGATGGCTTTAGCTTGACCCTTAGACTTTGCTTGCCTGCTTTGTTTTTTGGATGTTAATGTGGCAATCAACCTACACTTTCTTTTTAAAATTTATTTTAATTTTTATATTCAGTTCCATATTCTCTCCTTTCTTCCACCCCTCCCCCACGCATTGAGGAAAGCAAGAAATACGATTCCCATTATACAAATAGAGTCATTTAAAACATATTTCCACATTAGCTATGTTCTGAAAAAAAGACAAGTAATATAAAGTGGAAAAAATATGCTTCCATCTGCACTCAGAGTCCATAGATTCTCTATCCGGAGGTGGATAGCACTTTATATCATGAATCCTTTGGAGTTATGGTAGATTTTTGTAATGATCAGAGTTATTAGGACTTTCATAGTTGATTTTCCTTACAATATTGCTGTTACTGTTTAGATTATTCTCCTGGTTCTGCTCATTTCACTTTTCATCAGTTCATATAGGTTTTCCCAGGTTTTTCTGAAACCATCTCCTTCATTCTTTCTTTCTTTCTTTTTTTCTGTCTTTCTTTCTTTCTTCCTTTCTTCCTTCCTTTCTGGCAATTAGGGTTAAGTGCCTTGCTTAGGGTCACACAACTGGTAAGTGTTAAGTGTCTGAGACCAGATTTGAACTCAGGTCCTCTTGAGTTTAGGACTGGTGTTCTACCCACTGTGCCACTTAGCTGCCCCCACTTCATCATTTCTTGCAGGATAAGAGTATTCTATCACATTCATATACCATAACTTGTTCATCCATTCCTTCTCAGCTTCCAATTCTTTGCCACCACAAAAAGAACTGCTATACATATTTTTGTACACATGGATCCCTTTCCTTTGATCTCTTTGGGATATATACCTAGTAACTATATTGTTGGGTCACCCTATTCTTCCAGACTTCTGATAGTACCTGCCTGTTCATCACCCTTTTACCTCCTATGCTCTATGGTTTTCCTTTGGCCATTTACAGACAGAATCATTACACCAACAGACTGCCCCAGCACATCCAAGGCATCCCATTGACATGGAAACCCACTCCTTGGGCTCTTGGACATAGCCTCTGGCCAAACTCATGGGTGTGGCCAGGGGAGACAGTATAGGGCCAACCATCCACCTATCCATTCATTCCTTTGGCACTCACTGTCTTGCATGTATGGGGAATTGGTTTCAATGGCCTCTGAGGTCCCTTCTATCTCTAAATTTGTGATATTATCCAATGAAAAATGTATGTGAAAACACTGAGAATCATCACAAGGGCTACATTAGGACATTATTATTGTTATTATTTATTGTTATTATTTAACTATTTAATTTCCCTGAGGTCAGAAAAGAGTGAGAGAGGAGGAAACAAAGGTGTCCAGCATAGACAGCTTTTTAAAGAAGTTTAGCTGATAAGGAAGGGAGAGATATGAGATGATAGCATCACACTTTTTTGTATTCTCAGGACAAAGCACAGTGCCTTGCATGTAGCAAGTTCTTGATAAATGTTTGTTGATTGATTTGCATTATGCTTTTAGTCTGATAAAAAGCAAGCAGCTCATACTTGCTGCTGAATACAGGATAGGCACATGTTTATTCCACAAGGGAAATGTATCTCTTTTTTTATCGACTATAGGAAAGTAGATCTTGAATGCTATTGGACTCCCTATGCAATATTTATTATTATAAAATGGACTGGTTGAAAGAGTGACCTGATGGATGAAATGGTTTTTCTCTCCTGTAATTATCCCCTCAACAAATGCTTACTTATCCTCTCAGGGGCCTCTTTAACAACCCGATCCTGATGCCACCTTGCATTATTCAAAATTCAAAAATATTAATAAGTCATTTGTATTTATTGCTAGATGGGGCCCATTACATTAAAATAGAGTGACTTCTAATAAAAAATGTTGTAAATCCTGGGACCAGGTGCAGAATTCCAATCAGCCCAGAGTTTGCTCAAGCAGCTTTCTTTGTCAGAAGGTTTCCTGCACTTTGTGAAACTGAACCTCAAACTGAAAGAAGTTTTAAATGTTAATGATAAATAGAGCTCCCATTTATATAGGACTTTGCTGATTGAAAAGCCTTTTCGCATGCCACAGCTCACTTGATTATTATGCTCACAATAGTCCTATGGAGGCAAGTACTAGATTGCGTAAACTTGCAAGCTTCCTACTAGAAGAAGCTGTTTGAGCACAGGGGAGCACAGTCTTATTTATCTTTGTATTTTCTCCAGCATCAATCACAGTGTTCTTGCACAGAACAGGTGTTTTAAAAAGAGGTATGTTAAACTGAATAATAATGATGATGATAATAATAACTAATCTTTAAGTTTTACAAATTGATTTCCGTATACTATTACATTTTATCCTCACAACAACTCTAGAAGGTAGTTGCTAGTATTATCTCCATTTTACAGGTGAAAATCTGAGACTGAAAGAGATTAGATCACTTGTGCTGTAAACATCTGGGGTTGGATTTGAACTTAGGTTTTTGTGACTCCAAGTCTGCTGATCTTATGCATTATCTCTTGGCAATGACAATGAGCTTGATTTTAGAATTACTGGATTGCAAAATGGCCAAGAAGAAATATCTAGTAGGCAGGTGCAAGATGGAAAGTGTAGATTTGGAAATTTCACTCTACTCTTATGTTCCTCCCTGCAGGCAGCCAGCCCAGAGAGAGTCCTGACAGAGGCAGAGCAGCATCCCATCTTCAACATGGACAGAGGTTTCTCTTGGAAAAGTCACACATTCTTGCCTGAGATTTTCTTCTTCAAGGTATTGTGCTTAGCCACCAAGGACAAGCATGAACTGCAGTTCCTATTCCTGATGGGTAAGAAGACTCTGGACATGCTTCATGAGTGCAAGCCTTTCTTCATCCTATGGGGACTATGGAAAGTTGACACTGGGAAAGAACGTAGTAAGAGATGAGCAATCAAAATTTTAAAACATTTAATATAGGCCAAACACTGTATGAGGTACTGGGGATAGAAGTAAATATAGGAAAATAGTCCTTGTCCTCAAGAAGCTTACCCTTTAATTCTGGAGACTACATGTAAATAAGTTGGTAAATACAAAATATGTAAAGAGGGGATGGAAGGTTATCTTAGAATAGAAGTCTGGGGAAGGGGCAGAGAATGGAGACCAGGAAAGTCCTCATTCAAAAGGTATCATTTGCGATGAATGTTGAAAGAAACCAGACATTCTAAGAGGTGGATATTTGGAGGGAGAACCTTCTTGGCATGGATGACAGTCATGGAGATGGGAGTTAGAGAGTCACATGCAAGGAACAACAAGTTGTCTAATTATGTCTGCATTGTAGGGTATGTGGAAGGGCATAAAGTATGAGAACACTGGAAAGGTAGGAAGAGACTAGGTCATGAAGGGATTTAAATGTCAATTGAATGACTTTATATTTTATCCTGGGGGCAAGAGGAAGCATTGGCATATGACTAAGGGGGCTACGTGATTAAAACCATGTTTTAGGAAAATAATTTTGGCAGCTGTATGGAGGATGGATTGGAGTGGGGAGAGACTTGAGGTAGGAAGAACAATTTGAAGATTATTGCAGGAGTCCAGATGAGTGATAATGAGGACCTGAACTAGGTAGTGGCTGTGTGAGTGAAGAGAAGGGAATATATTTGAAAGATGTAGTAAAGGTAGAAATGATAAAAATGAGCAAATGACTGGATATGTGGGGTAAGAGCAAGTAGCTGAAACTAACACCACGGTTGCAAACCTGAGTAACTACATGGTGGTGTCCTTCACAGTAACAGGGAAGGTTGGAAGAGTGGAGGATTTGAGAGGAGAAATAGTAGGTTCTGTTTTGGACATGTTGAGTTTGAACTGTATGGGAAATCCAGATCCCAATGTCCAGTAGGGCAGTCAGTGGTTCAGGATTAGCACTCAAGATAATGGATATATAGATATGGAATTGTCAGCATAGAGATGATAACTGAACCCATGGAAGCTGATGAGATAAACAAGTGAGATAGTATAGAGGGAGAGGACCCAGGATAGAGCATTGGGAGATACTCACATGTAGGAGTGTGACCTGGATGAAGATTCAGTGAAAAATGAGGAGCAGTCAGAACTGGTAGGAGGAGAACCAGGAGGAAGCAATGTCATGCAAACCTAGAGAAAAGAGAATATTCGGGGAAAGAAGGTGATTGACAGTGTCAAAGGCTACAGAGAGGGCACCATTGAGAAGAGGCCATTATATTGATCAATTAGGAGATCTTTGATATTTTTAAAGAGAGCAGTTTCATTTAAGTGCAGTTGAATCAGAAGCTAAATTGTAGAGGGTTAAGAGGAAAAGTGAGAGAAGAAGTGAAGGCACATAGTTTAGGTAGCTTTTTAGAGTAGTTAGACCAAGAACAGGAGAGCTATAGCACAATAGCTAGTGTCTTAAGTGAGGGTTTTTTTAAAGATGGGAAGACACAGGAATGTTTTTAGGCATCAGGTAAGGGGAAAATAGATAGGGAGAGATTTAAGATTAAAGAGAGATTGGAGGTAATAGTATGGACAATCTACTGGAGAAGGTAGGAGGGGTTAGGATAAGTGTATGTATAGAGGGACTGGCCTTGGCAAAGAGAAGGGTCACATCTTTATGAGAGACTAGAATTATGAGTTCCAGTATATCAAATATTTCAATGACGAGACAATTGACTAGATACTAATAACTCGTTCACCAAAGGATCAAGAGTGGGAAGAGATAAAAGTGCAGCCAGAACAGGGACGGCCTGAAAAAATACTGAGGGGTGGAGGGATTGGAGGTCATGGTGTTGAAAGGAAAATTGGGTTACGAGTCATAGGACTTAGAGAAAGATGGGGTTTGATTTCATGAACATGGCAGCAGGGGATGGTGAGATCAAGGACATGACCTTTCCTTTGTGTAGCTTATGGAGAAGTAGGTCATGGAAATTTAGTATACTGAGGAAACTGGAAAGTTAAGCTATTTGAGGAAACATCCATATGTTTATTAATGTCCTGTTATAGGAGGGACTGAGTTGGGGTGGACAGGGAGACAGTGAGCTAGGCACTAAGTTCATCAAGGAAAGAGATCGAATATCCTGGAGGTTTGTAGACAACTGCCAAAAGCTTCTGGATTGGGTGATAAATTTAGATGGCTTAAGCCTTAGAGAAGGAGAGGTTGTTGAGAGATGGTGGTAGAGCAAGAACCTGTAAGTAGCAATGGGGTATTCTGACTCTTTCACCATAACCAGTGAGATGGCGGTATGAGAAAAAGCATAGTCAGTACTGGAAAGGGTAATAAGGGAAGCAGTGGCATCAGGATCATCAGAGAAGTGCCAGGACTCAGGGAATGTTAGAGGATGGGATGATGACGGGTTTGTTAATCTACAAGTCATGATAGAAGAGACTAGCGGTTCTGGTATGGGAAATTTCGGGGGGGGGGTTGAGATGGATTAAGGCCATTCACCAAAACCATTCACCTAAAACAAGGAAGCAAATACCTGGGGTTGGGGTAGTGGGTTTGTTCATAGGTAGCCAGAGGTTCAGCATCCCTAGGTTGGTTGGAGTATTAGAGAATGGGAATATGCTTACCACTGAGGAATGAATGTAAGTAGAGTATTGATGGATGGGTGGAGGTTGGTCAAGAGAGGCATGTGATCACATAGTTCAAGGTCATCCCTCAAGACCCACCCTCATGGTAGGAGGTGGTATTGTAACCTGTGAGGTCATTAGACATCAAATGAATAGCAGAGAGGACTTGGAGTAGGTATGGGTCTGGGGAGCTGACGCAGGAGGCAGGAAGTGACAATGTAAGGAGCTCTTGGCACTACTAAAGAGTACTAGCTAATTTTTAGATTTTTAAAAGGTAAATATAAAGGAAGGGAGGTTTTATCTCTGTCCTCTACTTTCCCTCCAGTTTTCTTATTATTCCATTCCTATAAAACTATTTCATACTGCATTTTAAAATCACATAATCATATTTTCTTTGTTTCTTCATTAGATTAGTTGCTGACTAATGATGAGGCTCCAAGAAAAAGGGAGGAATCATTTAATGACTCAAAAATGTCCCAGATAATTCCCTGGGTTTTTTCCTTGCCATCTACCCTTTTTAATTAATCAGATCATTTCCTAAAAAGTTGCTCGAAATTTCATGATTCCCCTTCCTCCTCTGCTGTTCCTAGTTCAGCTGACACTGATGGAATTTTGGCAAGTATCAGCACTGAAAAAGCCCACCATTGCCTTTTTACCCCCTTCAAATTCCTTTTAATTGTCTAGAATGGTGCTTGTCCAAAGTGCTAAAGACTAATGAAAAGAGAACCCAAATGGTGATTCATTGACTTTCTCAGCCAGGGCCACGTCAGAGCCACAGAGACCAGAATAAGGTGGGAGATGAAATCACAGGCCACTCCTTTGTTTATCTTGAGGGTATGAATGAACACACTCACTCTGGTGCATGAGACCTAAATGACATTTGGAAGTTAAGTATGTACTTTGATAAGAGGGTAAAGGATTGTCTAGGTGGGATGGTCTGTGTTGCAAGGGGCCCCAATTCTGAGTTGACAGAAGATGATGATCTTTAAAATTAAACCAACCTGTGATGTCAAAAGAGAGAGGAGACCAGACCACACCTGTCTCTCGAACTGATTAGTTGAGCGCAGGCAGACAGACAGAGGTAACTAGGGAAGGATATAAAAAGTGTTCACTGAACTTCAGGCACAAAGGTCTCCAGATCAGAAATTCATTGAAGAGCTCATGAAAAAGCTGCTTCTCAGCCTCGGTGTTCTCAATTTCATCTATTCAGTTCCTTTGCCTAATCAGTGTGAGAGACAGGTGTGGTCTGGTCTCCTTCAATAGGCTGAATATTTTGCCCCAGATGGGGCTAGGAATGACATCAAACTAAATTAAATTTGATATAACTGACTTTATCTGGGGGACTTGTGCAATTCCTTCTATCCTCACCAATTATATTTCCCAGAAGGCTTTGGAAGTGGGACATATTTAGTTTCTCTGAATTCCTTGAAGATGGTTCAAATCTTACCTACTGCAGGAGGGCTTTTCTGATTTCTTCAGCTGCTACTGTTTTCCCCTCTCAGATCATCTTCCTTCTATTCTGCATATATTTTGTTTGTACCTGGCTGTTTGTGTTGTCTCCTCTATTAGAATATAAACTCCTTTAGGGCAGACATTGTTTTTGTATTCCCAGCTCTTAATACAAGTGAGCCTTAATGAATGCTTGTTTATTAAAGTAATTTTTTTTTTACAGGGTGATGTGTTTTAAGATTAGTGTATACTGTAAAGTCAAGTTCTGTTTATTTTTGTAAATACCATTCTTTTTTTAAATTTTTTTATTTTTAGGCAGTTGGGGTTAAGTGACTTGCCCAAGGTCACACAGTTAGTAAGTGTCAAGTATTCGGTCAGAGGCTGGATTTGAACTCAGGTCTTCCTGACTTCAGGGCCGGTGCTCTATCCACTGTACCACCTAGTTGCCCTGATCCAAGGCCTTTTCTCAGAGCACTGGAAAAGCCAAGAGTGGCCCCTCCTGTACTGGAGTGAGCTACACTGAGTTGCGTATTCACTAGCAGAGAAGCCAGTAAGAATGAGCACAAGTAGCTGTTGGAATGAACAAGAATTTCAGTGATGAGTATGGACTCTGTGAGTGAATGGTGCCTCCATATGCCTCCTGTACCAGTGGGATTTGTGAGGTTTCTATTAAGCACCTGAATCATAATTTCTTTCACACTGAAGTTGGGAGCTTAGCACGAGTGAGTTCACAATCTGAGGGGTGGCGGCCTGAAATGTTTGCCATTCTTGAGGTACTCTTTCTATTGCTTATATTTTATCAACACTTTGCCTAATCCAATTTAACTTTTTAGTAAGATAATGACCCAGGTATAAGGACATTGACTGGAACTGTGAAGGGGTGGGGGAAATAGCAAGAAGGTGAGAGACATGATTTGATTTGATTAGCAGATACCATATCAAGGAACTGTATCAAGGATTCTTAATGTTTTTTTTTTTAAATAACTATTTCATTGTAATTGGTTTCCTTTGTAAACCTATATATTTTATTCTTGTTTGGTCATTTCAGACTCTTCATGACCTCATTTGGGGTTCACTTGGCAAAGATACTGAAGTGGTTTGTCATTTTCTTCTCCAGCTCATTTTACAGATCAGAAAACTGAGGCAAACAGAGGTAAGTGACTTGCCCAGGGTCACATAGCTAGTAAGTGTCTGAGGTTGGATTTGAACTTAGGTTTATCCTGATTCTAAGCCCAGTGCTTTATCCACTGTGCCACCTAGTTGCCCTATTTTATTTTATATATTTAAAAGCATTTAAAAATACTTTTTATTTTATTTTATGTATTTAAAAATATCTTTCTGAAAAAGAGTTCCTTGGTTGGTTGTTGTCCTTCATTCTTGAAGAAGACTAAAATGACATCACTCTGTTAGAGTCAAGTGTGTCCGATTGTGGCTGATAAGACCGATTGAGCTTGGAATGCTCTACCACAGGTTAGGCACAAATAGTCCATATGAATATTTGGGGTGTGTTCTCCAAATTCGCACATCTTTTATTTCATTTGTGCTTTGCTCATGGAGCACAGCACCTTCTCTGATGAAGGCACGCCATACTGGGCAGGCCTGTGCCACTGTCTCCCATGTCACACAATCAATTCCAAAGTTCTTAAGAGAGACCTTGAGAATGTTTTTGTGTTGCTTTTTCTGACCACCATATGAGTGCTTGCCCTGTATGAGTTTGCCATAAAATAATCTTTTAGGCAAGTGTACATTTGGCACTCGAACAATGTGGCCGGCCCATCAGAGTTGCACTCTCTGCAGTAGAGTTTGAATGCTTGGCAGTTTAGCTCGAAAAAGGACCTAAATGTCTGGCATCTTATCCTGCCAGGTGATCTTCAGAATCTTCCTAAAACAATTCAAATGGAAGTGATTCAGTTTCCTGGCATGGCACTGGCACACTGTCCAGGTTTCACAGGCATACAACAATGAAGTCAGCACAACAGCTCTGTAGACCTTCAGTATGGTAGTCAGTCTAATACCTCTTCTTTCTCACACTTTCCATTGAAGTCTCTCAAACACTGAGCTAGGTCTGGCAATGCATGTGTCAACCTTATTGTCAATGTGTGCATTCCTGGAAAGTGTACTGCCAAAGTAAGTGAACTTATCCACGGTATTCAAAACTTCTCCATTTGCTGTCACTAATGTTTCCATGTATGGATGGTATGGTGCTGGCTGATGAAGCACCTGTGTTTCCTTGGTGCTAATTGTTAGGTCAAAATTAGCGCAAGTAGCAGAAGAATCGATCCATACTTTCTTGCATCTCAGCTTCAGAGGCTGCATTGAGTGTGCAATCATCTGCTAACAAAAAGTCATGCGCCAACACTCCCTTCACTTCAGTCTTGGCTTGTAGCCTTTTCAAGTTGGAGAATTTATCATTATTGTTGTAGCTGACTTTGATGCTCTGTTCATCTTCACTGAAGGCATTTGACAGCATGGCTGAAAACATCATGCTAAAAAAGCATGGGAGCAAGCACAGAGCCTTGTTTAACTCCATTGGTGACTGGGAAAGCACGAGAGTATCATCTATTATCCAAAACCCAGGCAAGCATGTTGTCATGAAATTGATGTACAATACTGATGAAAATGTACATGTTGTCATGAAATTGATGTACAATACTGATGAAAATTTTGATGTAATTTTGCATAAGCCCCCACAGCTGACAGTATCAAATGTGTACAGACCTTTGTTCTGTTCTTGGTATGTCTTCTGGAGTTGTTGGGCAGCAAACGCCATATTGACCGTTCCTTGGCTCTTTCTAAAGTCACACTGGCTCTCAGGTAGATGACAATGTTTCAGGTGAAGTATCAGCCTGTTAAGGAGGACTCTGGCTTTACAAGATTGCCAAAGGGGTCCATCACACGCACAAAGAGTTTAAGAACTCTTACCCTAGACTGACTTAAAAACCCACCTAAGCCTAATTGCAGGCAGCAAAGCCAGTGGTCAAGGGACATCTGTTGCCATTAGGGCCTTGACTGAGAGGAATAGACAACTTGCCTAAAATCCATCATGTTCTGGTGGCCATAGAAACAAACATTTATTAAGCACCTACCTAGTGCATGACAGAAGGAAGATTAGTGCCAACCCTCAAGGAACTTACTTTTTGTAGTGTTGGGGTTTATAACATTTAAACAGTTGAATAAATTCAATATCATCTGAGGAGAGAGTACCATTAACTACCAAGAGGAAGGAAAGACTGTCACTAAGTCATTTGAGTTTAGCCTTGAAAGAAGTAAACATTTTAAAAGGCAGTCAGAGTAACACATCAACCATCCTTCTAACCCCTCCTCATCCCACTCCTTAACACACACACATACACACACACACACACACACACACAGAGAGAGAGAGAGAGAGAGAGAGGGAGAGGGCAGGAGGCAAGACTTGCAGCATTAGGCAGTAGGCAGACACAATATCCATATAAAGCCAGTCCTTACCCTAGGGAAGAGAATAGGCATTTTCATATAGCACCTATTATGTGCCAGGGTTATTTTTTTTTACTAATATTATTTCATTTTATCCTCACAGTAACCCTGGGAGGTAGGTGCTCTTGTTATCCCCATTTTTTTTAGTCGAAGAAATTGAGGAAAATATAGGTTAAATGGCTTTCTTTGAGCCACGTAGCTAGTAAGTGTCTGAGACTGAATTTGAATTAAGGTCCATCCTGACTCTAGACCCAGTGCTGTATCTACTGCATCACCTTTGATAAGGTAGCTTAGGGCAATCGAACTATGTGAAACAATGACAGAACAAGGCAATATGATGAGTTTTATTCAATGAGATCTTATGCAAGTGAATCTGAATGGTTGATAGAGTCATGTTGATGTTGCATGGGGCATGAAGGTTTCTAGCACAGAAGGTTCTAGACACAGAAAGTTCCAGAAAAGGGAGGTGTACCAGGTAGGAGAAAGGAGTCTGTGTGAGACTCTAGAGCAAAGGCAGCCTTTTCCAAATGAGCATTATGGATCTCAATGTGATCCCTTCCTCCACCAAAATCAACAGTAACATTTTTTTTGACTCTCACATATACATTTAATTAAGATACAATCCTTCCCCTCATGGAGCTTATGGTAGAGAAGAGGAATATAGCACATACATAAATGACAATTATACAGAATAACATACGTGCTTAAGAAAGTCTCAAGCAAAATTTTGTTAGGGGTGGGGAAAGAAAGACTTCCTATAGGACAAATCCTTTGCATAGGAATTTAAAGACTAAGCACGGATTCAAAATGTGGGGTACAGTACATTCAAAGAATAGAGAACAACCTGAACAAGGGTAGGAAGATGAGAAAGAAATCTGGGGTCTCTAACATGGACAGTGAGTATTTCAATTTGACTGGAACCTAGTACAATTAGAGAGGAGGCAAAGGAAAGAAGGCTGGGAAAATAGGGAGATATCAGATTATAGAAGGCATTGGATGCCAGCAGAAGAGTTTGAACTTTGGTCTTTAGGCAAAAGAGAGTTATTGGTAGATAAAGATTTTCTAATTCTTACAAAAAGAAAAAAAAGTTCAAAGCCTTAATTTTTTTTTCTTTTAAGCTGATTAGCATACTGCATTTCCCTTGTTGACCATTAAGATATTCTAGGGCACAAAATATGCAATCAACTCTTTGTACATTACCTATCTTCATTTATTATCAGAAGCAATTATTGGGAGCTCTACTTTAAAAAGTCATAAAGTCACATAGGTTTCTGAGTAAGGATGCCCCTGAGCCTTACCTACAAAATGGAGAAACCCTCTGTGCTTCAGAAGAAAGGAGTTGCACCATTTACTTGCACAAAGTTCTAGAGTTTTTGTCAGTTTTCACCAAATGTGTTTATTTTCCTTAGCTTTCATTAATATTCATCTTTATAAATTTCCATGTTACATTTGCATATCTGGCTTTTATAAAAGGAGGCTATCTTTCATTTATTAAAACCTGCCATATCTTTATTGTAGACTTGAAGAAAACATTGGTTGAGGGCTAATGATCTCAATTCATAAATAAAAGATTGTAGTAAAATTAAACAGCTGTTTTTCCTCTAAAGCTTTCATTTGAAGTGTAATCATTCAAAGATTTTTTTCTTCACTTTTAGATCAGTCATATTAGAAGCAAAAAATTTGAATTTTAGAAGACTGAGATGCCAGCCAACCACACACCTACATGGAATAGTTGCAGCGTAAAGCACATATTATCAGAGATTGGATACCCATATTAGGAACCCATATTTAAAGTCATAACAATTTAACAAAGTACAAATTGTGTGGTTTCCATTAAAAGATCTTGTGTAAAAATGGGCACAATATTTTTGTATAAAAAAACAGATTTTATTACTTCCAGTTGTGGATGATGGAGAGTGATAGTAATTTAAAACCCTACTTGAAAATCCATCTTGGTCCTAATACCAAAGCAAGAAGCCAAGTGGTAAATGGGGAAATTCTAGAGGAAGTTTCAAAATTTTTTCCCCAGAATCTCAGCATTGGAAAGGAATTTAGAAGCTATCTAGTCCAAACTGAGAATTTATCTCTGTTGTATCACCAAGATGTGGTCATTCAGCTGTAAGTTGAAGACCTTTAGTGTGGGAGAACTCACTACCTCCCAAAGGCATCCTATTCTACTTGTGGGTAGCTCTGATAATTTTAAAGTTTTTCCTTACATTAAACCTAAATCTGCCTTTCTGCAATTTCCATTCTATGTTCCTAATTTTCTCCTCTGAAGTCAAACAAAAAAAATCAGTATTTGGAAACAACTATCATGTTCCCATGAAGCCCATTTTCCAAGCTAAATGTCTGTATTTTCTTCAATTAATGATGGCCAATATTCTCATTGAACTACTATGTGGTGCAAAGGAGACTTACCTTCCTGAGTTCAAGTCTGGTTCTTGAACTTCCATTTATGCCATATGCTCTGCCCTGCCTCAAGCAATGTCTGATGGGCCAGTCTCTATTTCTGCCTTCCTGGCTGTGAGTGGCATAGGCCTATTTGAAACACTATATACCACTTCCTGGACTTTTAGAGGCCATGGGATACAACATGATGTCTGTAATCACTGCGAAGGCGACAGGGTAGCCCTCAGCTTATACCCACTGGTTTAGTTTCTTTCCAACTAAATGGTGTTTGTACAAAAGACCATCACAAATATAAAAGAACAAGTAAACCCATTTATTTCAAGCAAAAACAGTAAATGAAGTCAGGGATGTTATACATATTAGAATAGATCAAAGAAATACAATAGTGAAAGAGCCCTTTAGCTGGGATCAAGATAAAAACCTTTTAAGTTCAAACTAAGGAAGAGAGAATAACCTCACCATACAGAGGTCCACTCTCAGTAGCCTCTAGAGTTATAAGCACTGGAGGTCAAGGGGCATGATAAGGGGCTCCCCCTTACATGTCTGAAATTATAGGGCCCTAAAATGCTTTTTAAAAGTTTGAAGCCCCACCCTACTTCCCTTGAGGTCCTTTTTCTTTTTTTTCTTTTATTTTCCAAACAAGAAAGTAGTGAGGATTTATTATATAGGCGTGCTACACTTAAGCCACAAAGAAAACAATCAGTCTAGAACGACAAAAGTCCCAGGCACAAAGCCAACAGGCAGCTAGGTGGAATTTGCATTAAATGATGGCATGTCCTTTTGTCAGGGAGGTTGTCAGATAGTGGTAAGAGTCCTTATCAGATGGTAGAGCTAGTACATAGGATGGGGTGATGTCTCTCAAAGGTTTCTGCCTTCCTGAGAATGTCACCAAGGGTCATTCCATCTCTGCTCCTCTAGCCTCTGTGGTCAACACAGTCTGGCTTGGACCTCTGCTTCATACATTTGCTTCTTCCTCTATTTGTCTCTCATGGCTCAATGGAAGTCAACAAGATGGCACTAAGAAGTGAGGTCCTTTTTCAAAGTGTCTTTACAACCAACCAACATCCCTTAATCATATTTGCATTGTCACCCTCAAAATTCTCCAGCCAATTAGGAGTAAAACCCTACTCTGCATAGGGCTATCTGTCTACCACTATACCTCATTTGGAATGGATGTTATATACTGTAGAAATGAGAACTTTTATTATTGCAGTTCATAAATTTAGAGGTTAGAGGTTATGGAGTCCAATTCTCTCATTTTACAAAGGAAGAAAATGAGGCCCAAAGATGTATAGGTAGTAAATGCCAGAGCTAGGATTTGAACAGAGGTTATCTGCCAAATCACTCTTTTCGCTGCATTGTATTGCTTTCCCCTGTATCTTTTCAAGGGCAGGTGGGGGTAGAGGCAAGGAATATACACTAGCTGTAAATTATCCAGGTATCTTGGCTAGGGATGCTGCTAGTGATGTATTATTAAGAGCAATTTCAATGAAAATCAGGCAGTAGAATTATGTGTAGGTTATACTGAAGAAATTGGACATGACAGTGTCTTTCCCAAATCCTTGTTCAGTTATAATGGAATACTAATTTGGAGATTTAGGTTTGGTTGTTATTTGTGGTATTAGGTGGTGCAGTGTCTAGAGCTCTGGGCCTGGAGTCTGAAAGACCTGTATTCAAATCCAGAATCAGACACTTACTAGTTGTGTAACTCTGAACTCAACCTCTGTTTGCCTCGGTTTTCTTAATTGTAAAATTGGGATAATAACAGCATCCACCTCTTAGGGTTGCTGGGGGATCAAACGAGAAATTTGTAAAAGTGCTTAACAAGGGCCTGGCACATAGTAGGTGCTTCATAAGTACTTGTTTTCTTACCCTTCTTATTTGTGGACAGGAGGAGCATGTGGAGGGAAGCCATAATGATGAAAAATGAGTTGATAGGGATGCAGGTAAATGGGTAGAATGAACACTGATTTTTGTAGTAAAATAGAATTTGTTAGCTCTAATAATTTTAGAAAGATATATGTAGAATTGGGTTAAAGTGACGTTCTGTGTCTGTATAGGTATGTGTACAGTATGAGCTGAGTATGCCCAAGCATGCCCTAAAAAAAAAGAGAGAGGTATTGTTTGGCTCATTTTAAAAGTAAGGTTTAGTTGTTATTTTTCAAAAGTTTAGTTAGGTTCCTTAGTTTGTCTGATGAATAAAAATGATGTCCCTTATTGTTACTTTAAATTTTATTTAAAAATAATTATTTAATATAATTATTTTAAATTATTTTAAAATAATTATTTTAAATTATTTATTATTTAAATGTTGTCCTTTAAAAAATAAATTTCCCTGGATGTATACTCAATGAAATGAGCTGGGCACACCTATATATGTCTATTCCAATTTGTTCTATTTTATCTACTCATGTGTCCGATTGAATTTAAAATTTATATTTTTACTTTAGTGAATTAGATTCTGTTTTTATTGTGTATCTCTTTGTGAGATTCTGAAATGAATTCCAGGAGGTCCTATTTTTGACCTGTTCTTTTCTGAGAATTATTATTGTACCAAACTTGAAGCCTAATGTCTCTTGCTTGATTGAACCACTACTCACAGCAGTTTTGAATGACTCTTTAATTGAACCTTACTTGCGCATTACTTTGATATGGTTAGTATACCAGTTGCTATTATTACAGACTAAATTACAATGAGATCATTTCTGCAGGGTTGTTATGATCTCAGGACTACTGGGATTTCCACAAGACTATATGGGAGTGGTTACTCCCTGAACAAAAGAATTGCAACTTCAAGGGTCTGTTCAGAGGCTCCTTCATATATAATATCATAGAATCCATCAGATTATTACCCCTTTTCTTTTTTAATTTGCCACATATATCTTTTCCATCTTGAAACAATCAGGTGCCTTAGGGTTCTCTTGGTAGAAAATGAATCCCAAGAAGGGAAGTTCCACTAAAACTGGTATAGTTTATTATTTGAACATAATTTAATGGGAATAATTTGCATTATGCAACTGTCATTTACCTTGTCTATATTTTGTACCTACTTTATAGGTGTATATGCTGTTTCCATGATAGAATACAAACTTTCTGAAGGTGGGGATTCTCATCTTTGTCTTCAACTCCCCAGTACCTAAGACTTTTGTTGTTGTGGTTCATTTGTGTCTATTGAACAGTTTTCTTGGCAAAGATACTGGAGTGGTTTGTCATTTCCTTCTCCAGTGACTTAAGGCAAACAGAGGTTAAGTGAGTTGCCCATGGTCACACAGCTAGTGAGTTTCTGAGGCTGGATTTGAACTCTGGTCTTCCCAACTCCAGGCCCAGCAGTCTCTCTACTGAGCCAAGGAGCTGCCTTCAGCACCTTGGATAGGGCCTCTCAAATAGTAGATGCTTAAAAAATCCTTGTTGATTGATTGATCAGTAATAGATGAAGAACACGCCTCTAACCACTCAAAGTATCCTAGCTGTTACTCAGAATCACAGAATCTCAAAACTGGAAGAGAGCTTATGATCATCTAATTTAGCCCATTCCCACGCAGGAATCTCTTCCACAAAAACCCTCAGCAGTTGTCTTCCAGTCTTTAGTTGAAGATCTTCAGTCATGGGGAACTCACTACCTTCCAAGGCAGCTTGCACCATTTTTGGACAGCTCTAATTGTTAGCAAATTTTTCTTTACTTGAATTAAAATCTCCCCTCTCTGCAGCTTCCTCTCACTTTTGCCAGTTCTGTCCTCTGGCAAACATTTTGCCTTACATAAGATGAGCTTCATCATACAATACTAAAAGAGAACAAACATCTGGTGGCCAGTCTAGCCTCTTATATCCCAAGTGTTTTCTTAAGTGCATGGATTCTGATAGGTCTCTCCTTCATGGTAATTTGATAATCTTTAAATTTGTACTGAAATGTTATTGATTTCAATCAAATGAAATAAGACTATTGGAGCCTGCTGTGGAAGTGTGTCCTTCCCATATGTCAGCACCTAAGGATAAATCCCCTTTTGCCCCATGCTAGTTATGTCTTTGAGCATAACCTATTGAAATTTTGAAATGGATAGTTTTTGCTTTTACATCACTTTTGCTTCTAGATATATAGCTATTCCTTCCACTCCCTCCCCAGAAAACCATTCCTTGTAGTAAAAAATATAGAAACCAAAACAGTTCAGCAAAATGAACCAACATCTCAACTGAGTTTCACAGTTTATTCAATTTTCTACATCCCGTCTCTGCAAAGAAGGCAGGTACATTTTCTCCTCTCTTCTTTGGGTAAAGCTTGACCATCATCATTATACAACATTCTTTTTGTTGTAGTTGGTGTTCTTTCCATTTACATAGTTGTAGAAGAACATTTTAAATGTTGAGCTATGTCAATGCAAAAGAAACTTCTTTAATTACATTCAGGCTAGATTGCTATGAAATGTATTTTTCACTATGTGTCTTAAATATTCTACAAGACGCCCAGTCATTCAAGGTAGTAAATTCATCTTGTTGTTTCTGTTATGATGGCCTCATTTCTTTCTGACTTATAGGATGCAGGTTCTAATAGCCTTGAATTGTTTTTACTCTTCTGCTCAACCTTTCCTCACCTTTCCCTTGTGGGACATGAAGAAGCTTTTTTTCCTATCTCCCCTTTTCTTCAGTGTTATATGAGGCTAATCAGAAAGATAGTGAGGCAATTAGGGCTGTGGTGCCATCAGTACATGGTTGATAGTAAGCTTTGCATCTCTCTTTTTTTTTATCAGATATGGGATATTGTTTCTTGAATTTCAGAGACTGGCAGAGTATAGGACATGGAAAAAAGTAGTTGGATCAGGTACCATCCAGATAAGATTGAAGTGATGCTTGTAAGCTGGGGGAGGGTCATAGTAGGGGGAGGAGTGGCACCTTAAGTATATAATAGCCTTTTCAGTCTATTAAATTGCAGAAAATAAATTCATCCTTTGCTTCTCAAAGTCACAATTTTATGGGAAATTTTGGATCCTTGACTCTTGGCCAAGGCTTATAGACTCAGTTCTAAAATGCATCTCATTTGAAGATAGTAATTTTTCCATTCATTTGGGAAGGTTTCCTTAATTTACCATATCTACATGATTGTCTTGAATTTTAACATTATCTTGAAGATCATGCAAAATAATCATTACCATTGCTCTGTAAAATCCTATAAAATATGACCACCCCTTTCCCAGAAATCCCCACCGAAATTAAGTTAATAGAGGTGTCTAGTAGCAACAACAGTAGCAAGGTAGCATTTATATAATGCTTCAAGGTTTGCAAAACACTTAGCATATTTTACCCCATTTGATTCTCACAGCAACCCTGGGAAGTACTTGAATAAGGTTAAGTGACTTGCCCAGGGTCTCATTGCTAGCATGTTTTTGAGGCAGGATTTGAACAATGGTCTTTTTGAGTAAAAGTCTGACATTTTATCGAGTGTGCCACCTAACTGCCTTATTTCTCTAGATTTAACTGTCTCTTAATGGTGTCTAGATTCTAATTGGTACTAAAATGTTCTTCTTGGGGAAGACAAAAGCTATACTAATCATTTTTGATTTAATATTTTTCACCAATGCATTTAATTTCTTATCTTTATTGACTTATTATTGTTATGACCTGTGTATGAATCTAGTTTATATTATTTTAGGTTTTAGAAGTGTATATTTCTGATGTAAAGCATAGCTTGATAGAAAGACTGAAGAACTTAGAATCAAAAGACAATGAGATACAATGGAAAATGGCACTGTATCTAGACACAGAAGACTTGGGTCAAGATTGCAGCTCTGTTGCTTACCACCCATGTGATTTCAGGTAAGTCACTTAACCTGTTTGGGTCTGAGTTTCTTTATAACATGAGGGGGTTGGAATACATAACTAGGTCCCTTCCTAGTTCTTTGATTCTATGACTTGGGTTAGAATATGGGTATGGGCACTTACTAGCTTTGTGATCTTGGGTAAACAAACTAACTTTTCTGAGCCTGAGTCTTCATCTATAAAATGGGAATAATAATAATAATGATGATGATGATAATAATAATAATACTTGTATTGACTGCTTCACAGGGTTGTTGTGAAGAATGCGATTTATGAACCTTACTTCAATATGTAACTATGTTATTGCTACTGCCTATTATCCTCACATTTTCAACAATTCTCTTGCTATTAGGGAGCATTGGGTAAAAGAAAAAAAAGCCATTTGTACAAAATTATCTGACTAGGTATAGTCATTCCATAATATCATTAATACAATATAAGTAATCCCCACCCTAAAATTAGTTTCTGCTAATGGTCTTCTGGGAATTTAGGAAGACACGCTCAGCTTAACCTTCATGCCCAGTTTAAATGCTTTCTTTGCTTTGATTATTAAATATCACAAAAAGATACTGCCAACTTTCTTTAAATGAAAACCCAATTCACTTATAAGAACAGGTTCATGAGAATCAGCCCAATTCACAGAAGCTCCACGCTAATCCTTTCATCTAGCAACTTCTGGAACTAAAAGAAAAAGAGAATCAAAAAAGAAATCTTGTGTTTTTAATACATGTTTAGCCCAATTTCTGCAAGTTCTAAGACAACATGCCATTGTTTTCTCTACTCCTCCAGTCTCTTGAAGAAGAATTTGAGGAAATTTGGCTCCTGATCACCATATTCTAGCTCTAATAATTTATGTGCCCTTTCACCCCTGTCTCTCCTTGCACTCAGTGCTTTTTTATTGTTCTGGAAGATAAACTGTACTTTGCCCAACTGAGAACACATACAGTGGATAGAAGACTAGTTTTGAATCCATGAAGAACTTAGGTTCAAGTCCTGCTTTAGACACATACTGGCTGTGTGGACAAGTGACAACTTCTCAGTGTTCCAGGCAGAATCTAACACTACAAGTTTCAGAGAAGAGGCTGACCTGAAGTGGTAGATGGAATTTCCTTACCCAGATGTACCCTATATCAATGATATCACAAGGCTAGTATTAACCCCTTTCATTCCAATCCCTCTCAAGATGTCTCTAGGCCAAAGGTATCAAACTCCTAGCCTACAGCTGAAATCCATTTGCAAAATTTCCAGTGCAGCCTGGACCAGATTAAAATGTAATTGGCAAATGTTTAATAAAATAAATAAAAAATACAATACAACATAAATAATGTTAATTTGTGGTATTCTAAGACAATATGCAGCCCATACAGATTCATTTTCATTTGAATTGGACACTTGGTGCTCTAGATTCTAGATTCTTGATTTTCTTAATCTGGCTGCCTACCCCTTTTTTCCTCTGCTGCTGGTCACCAGCCTCAAACCTTCACTGTTACCCAGATGATTTGGTGTGTTAGTTGTCCACACATTTGTTGGGTCTGCTAGTAATACCAAAGTAGTCTAGTCTAACCTGGTTTTACTAGAATCTTCTATCTTTGTAAAGACTTTACAGAAAGTAAGTTTTTTTTTTTTTGTAATTTGAATTTTATCCGCTAAGGAATGTATTTTTCATTTGTAACATTGTTGATATGGAGCTGATTGAATCCTCAATATTATTTCACCTAGAAGTTCACTTTTTGTGGAACTAATTATCAACATCAGACTCTGACTTTAGCTATATCTTTGTGCTCACTGAAAAAACCCTGGATTGGAAGTTAGATACAAAGATTTAATTTTTAAAAGAATTAGCCTCATTTTATTATTTTCAGACGTAAAGGTAGCATATTAAGTACTTTTCCAGAAATAACCCATATTTTACTTAATACTTTTTTTCTTTAACCTGGCAGTTAAGGACCTCCAAGCTCTGGCTCCAACTTACCTTTTTGGACTTATGTCACACTTGTCCCTTTCATATACTCTAAATGTCAGTCAAACTAGATTAGCAGGTACCCACATAACATGGGGTCATGAAGAATTGGACACAACTAAGATAACAAAGCAAAAACAATGACAAAACAGAATCATAGAATCTAACCTCAGGGTTGGAAGGAATTGCAGGGTCCATCAATTCTAACCTATCTCTGATCAAGAATTCCCTCTACAACAAATGGGCATCCCAGTTTTTAGCTGAAGGAATCCACAAAGGAGAGACTTACTTTAGGCAGCCCATTTTACTTTCAGACAGCTCTAATTTTACAAAGTTTTCATATTCATCAAACCTAAACGTGCTTCTTTTCAACTTTCAGAAACTGCTTGTAGTTCTTGGCCTTTGAGATCAAGCAGAATGTTGTCTTATACAAATCCATTCCCGCCTGTTGAAATCATCTCCCTCAGTAATGATAATAACTGAGATGTTTATATTACTTTAAGGTTTACAGAACACTTTATGTACATAATATACTGTGGCTATCATGACAAGTTAGTACCACAGGTATTAGTATACCCATTTTATATAAGAGGAAACTGAGTCTCAGATTACATAATCTGTCCAAAGTTACACAGCTAAAAAGTGTCATAAGTAGAAGTTGAATCCAGACCTCTTCTTATTCCAATTCCATCAATCTTCCCACTATATCACAGTGCCTTCCTAGGTACCACATCCTCCATGAAACATTCCCTGATGTTTGATGAAAAATGATCTCTCCAATTTTTAAAATTACTTCCTTGTATTTTTCTTTTGCTCTTATTACATTATATTTTGTGTTAAATTGGTTATATATCATAGCCCCCTTTAGAATATAAATTTTTTTAGCTAAAGTATGTATAATTTTTTTATATTCATATCAGTAACACCTGGTGCAGTGCATTGCTCATGGTAGGCACTTAATAAACATCTGTTAAGTTGCATTGAATAGGGTATAACTAAGATAAATTTCTCAGGTATAGATAGGTATGTTCCCTTAGGTCTCCATGTCCATTGTGCTCAAGGATTGCTTGATGGGATTGAGAATAGCAGTAGCCTTCTGCTACTTATAATAATAACAATTATATGTATCACTTATAATAACAGAAGATAAAAAGAGATAGCATGTAAAGTGCTCTGCAAACCTTAAGGTGCTTATAAGTGGTAGTCATTAAATGATAATTATTTAATAATTTAAAATAATATAATTATTATTTAATAACACTAATTGCTACTATTTATAAACACTTTAAGGCTTACAAAGCACTTTACATGTATGTGATCTCTTTTGATTTTCACGATGATTCTGTAAGGTGGTTTTTATTATCATCCTTACTTTACAGATGAAGAAACTGAGGCTGAGTGAGGGGAAGTGGTTTGCCTTGGGTTACATGGCTAGTAAATGTTGGAGGCAGGTCTTCTTGATGTCAAATCCAGCACCCTATTCACTACACCAGGGTTGGTGAACCTGTGGCCTTAAGGCCACATGTGGCCCTCTAGGTCCTCAAATGCGACCCTTTGACTGAATCCATACTTCATAGAACAAATCCCCTTCTGTGAAGTGTGGATTCAGTCAAAGGGCTGCACTTGAGGACCTGTAGGGCCACATGTGGCCTCAAGGCTGAAGGTTCCTCTCCCTTGGCAATCCACCACCTACCTGCCTAAAATGAAGTCTCAAGGTCCTTCCAACTCTAGGGTTCATGAATTATATGATATAATAATCAAGAAATAATTCATTCTATTACTAACTATATAAAATAAATATGCTCTTACTTAGGTTTACATCCATTATATTACTTCATGCTCTGTTACTAAAAATACTACTAGAGCATTCTAGTCTCATCAATTCAGTCCAATGAACATTTATAGAAAAAATATTTAGAAGAAACAAATATTAGAAGTAGAGAAAAAATCTACCTCAAAGTCAGGAAAATCTAGGTTCAAATCTTGCTTCTTATGCCCTCTACTGACTGTGTAACTTTGAACGAGTCACTTATCCTCTCAGTGATGACCTTCTCCTCCTCTCCCCCCCTCAATTTGTTAAAACTGGAAAGTTACAGAGCAGTTTCTGATTTGCAGTAGTAATTAGAGCGTATTCATCAGACACTCCATGTAGTGATAAAATCACTGTTCCAGACCCCATCCATCTCCAACATTGAGTACCTCCAATGTGCGGGACACTGGTATGAGTGAGCTGAAGGTAAAAAATGAATGATACCATTCCTGCAGTCAAAGAATTTAAAGCTTCTCTCTCTCATAGTGTCTAGCATAGTGCTTTCCACATATTCAGTTAATGACAAACATTTATTAAATTCTAACTATGTGCCAGGCACTGGGCTAAGCACTGGAGATATGAAGAAAAACAAAAGACAGTCCCTGACCTTAAGAGGTCATAGTTTAATGAGGGAGATAACATGCAAACAACTATGTGAAAACAAGATATAGACAGAATAAATTGAAGGCAATAGCATTCAGGGGGATCATTGGGAAAGGCTTCTTGTAGAAGAGGAGAATTTTAACTAGGATTTGAAGGAATCCAGGAAGCCAGGAAGGAGAGATGAGTAGAAAGAGCATACATCTACTCAAAATACCCAGAGCTAACAGATGGAGTGTTTTGTGTGAGAAGCAGCAAGGAGGCCAGTGTCACTGAATTGTAGGGTATATAGGGGTGAATAAGGTCTAAGAAGATTGGAAATGTAGTAGGGGGCTAGATTATGAAGGGCTTTTAATGCCAAACAGGATTTTATATTTGATCCTAGAGGTGATAGGGAAGCACTGAAATTTATATATATGACATTGTCTTATCTGTGCTTTAGAAAGATCTATCTCCTAATTATCAAATCCAATGACTTTTTCTCAGTTCTCATTCTTCTTGACCTCATTGTAACCTTTGACAGGGTGGTGATGGCAGTGTCAGAGGTGAGAAGAGGGTGTATCTGAGAGAGATATATGTGATGAATAAATATTGGTTGAACAAAAGAGGCCAGATGGAAGGGGAAGAATATTCAAGCAGGAACACTAAGTCATCAGTGTCAAAAGCAAATAGAAATGGGGGCCACTAAATCACATATTTGTTGTTGTTGTTCAATGTCTGACTCTTCCTGACCCCAGTTTTTTTGGCAAACATACCAAATACATACCTGTGTTGTTTTATCATTTCCTTCTCCAGCTCTTTTTACAGATGAGGAAACTGAGGCAAATAGGATTAAGTGACTTGTCTAAGGTCATGCAGCTAGTATCTGAAGCCTGTTAACAGAATTTTGAATGTAATCTATACATGACCAGTCTGTAACCTGTGAATTGCTGCACAAAGTAGGCCAGAGACTAGAGTGCCAAGAAACAAGTGGTGGTTTAATGAATTATTTTCAGAGTGGGGAATGTTCTCTATGCTGGAGCAAAGGCACAATTTATATATGTAAATCACAAGTGGGGAAGGAGGAGGAAGGTGGATTACAAAACAATCATTTCTAGGACCTGAGTGGTTTCCCATGACAAGCCCATGAGCGCAGGACAATTCAGGAGTTCTGAGTCCTGTGGGAACACTATTGTTTCAACTCTTTGGTTGTTGTCATTTGGTGGGGCATAGGACCAGAGTTCTGTAAAGGGAAAAAATTCTACAGTCTTTGATCTGTTTCATTTAAGGTACACAGGCACAGGAAAGTAGTGATTGTGAGAGCATTGTCAAGGGTTTGATTGATCATTTCATGCTGCATTGTGAGTTTCTGACTCCTAAGCCAGAAGATGCAGCTCTGAGAAGTTGAAATTATTAGTCTATTCATTACACACATCATATCGAGTCATATGAAAATCATAATTCCCTTTAGAGGCTGAATTTGAACACAGGTCTTCCTGACTCCAGGCCCAGTGCTCTATCCATTGTGTCACTTAACTGCCAAAAATCATACATAGAAAACCACATGTTAACATTATTTGTGTTCTATTGGATTTTAATTTATTTTGCTAAATATTTCCCAATTACATTTTAATCTGGTTGAATAGCAATCAGGAGTGTTGCTGGCCATTTGTTTTATACCTTTGGCATAAGTAAAGTTTCAGGAGCTAGGAAGTGCAGGGTACATTTGAGAAAGGGCAAGTAGCCCAGTTTGGTTGGAGCACAAGGTGGGTTAAGGGGAATAGTGGCAAATGACACTGGAAAGGTATTAGGTTGGAATCAGATTATATAAGGGCTTGACTATCATGTTCAGAAACCTTTTCTTCCCATAATAATAATAGATAACATTTATATAGCACTTTAAGGTTTGTGAAACTTTATAAATATCTTATCTTTTTTTCTTGACAACCCTGGGAGATAAGGAATATTATTATCCCCATACAGATGAGGAAACTGAGGCACACAGAGGCCAGACTGCCCAGACTGCTAGCTATTAAGTGTCTGAGGCTGGATTTGAACACAAGTCTTCCTGACTCTAGGGTCAACTCTCTATCTATTGCACTACCTAGCTGCTATCTTTTCCTTTGGATTTGTGAAACACACTTTCTTTTTGGGTGTCAGCTATTTTCTTTATCTCTTTTTTTTTTTAGCATCAGTAGCTTTTTCAGTTAGATCTGGAATCTTTTCTTCCCATTAAGAAACTGCTCTTTTTAGGCAGTCAAGAAGACCTGCATTCAAATTCAGTCTTTAACACTTACTTGCTGTGTGACCTTGGGCAAGTCACTTAACCACTACCTATCTCAGTTTCCTCATTATAAAATGGAGATATTAGCATCTACAACTATGATTAGCACAATGTTTGGCCCATAGTAAGCACTTAATAAACGCTTGTTTCCTTCCTTCCATTGGGTTATATATATGTACCAAGGACTAGGATGATGTTGTACAAAAGTACAGTGTTACTGTACAGTAGTTCAGGCTAAAACATTTATAATGGAGAAAGTAAAAAAAAAAGGCTCATACTGAATCTTTACTTTCAAGTTCCAAAGGTTCAGTGTCCCTGTGCTAAAATACTATAGGTCCTGTCTCAGAAGGAAGGGTCATATTCAAGTCTTACTTCAAATATCTAAGCCAAGGTAAAGGTTCATCACTCATAATCAAGTAAAATTATAGTTAAAACATGGAGATTAAAGAGTAAGTTTCTAGGGAAAATTGGAATATTTTCTTAAATTTGGAATGTTTTGCTATAAAACAATCTTCAGACTGTACTTTGTAGTAAGGTAGTGACTTCAGAAATAAAGAGAAGGTCTGACCTAGTTAACCTTCCTAATCAATAGACTCTTGGGGTCCAAGATCAAAGATCAAAGATCAAAGTCTTTTATAACTTGCCCCCTCCTTGCCTTTTCCAGTATTCTCACCTCTTACTCCCTCCCCCAGCCCAAATACATTCAACCATCGGGTGGCATTGGCCTGCTTGCTGGACCTCTCACAAAACACTCCATCTCCCGACTCTGGACATTTTCTGTGGTTGTTGACCAAGCCTAGAATTCTCTCCCCCTTGACTTTCCCGGCTTCCTCCAAGTTCCAGCTAAAATCCCATCTTATACATGAAGCCTCTGGAGATCTCTCTTAATTTTAGGGCCTTCCCCCCTCTATTGATTATTTCCAATTTCGCTTTTCTATAGCTCATTTGTTTATAGTTGCTTGCACACTATCTTCCCCATTAGATTGGAAGCTCCTTGAGGACAGGGGCTGTCTTTTGCCGTTTTTTTGTATCCCCAGCATTTAGCACATAGTAGGCACTTAATAAATGTTCTTGGATTGACACTAGAATTTTTTCTTAAAGTCTCAATTCATGTTGCATATAGATTCATGTCCTTATGTATAGTTGCATGTTATTTTGGGGGAGGGAGGAGGTTTCATGTATATTTTTCTTCAATTTTTGTTTGTTTTTCTCTCCCCTGTTTATGTTTTGCCAAATTGTGAATAGAGAAGACAATCGATCTCCCCGGCTTTGGCAGGGACAAGAGCAGGAGCTGGTCGTTTTTTGTAGTGTGTAAATTGCTTAGACAGAGGGAAAGTTCCCCCTTTTTTTCTTTCTTAGATTTTATGGAACAAGATAAAAAGGAATGCAAAAAGAAGTAGGAAGCGAAGCTCCAACTTCTTTAGGGGATTCCAGGGCATCTGCACCCGGCTCTGAAACTAGAGTCTGTGTAGGTACCTGGGAGACAGCAGCAGGGAGACAGCTTACTACAAACGAAAAACACAAAAAACCACAAGGTTTTACACTACCGATCTGAGTGTAATCTGGCCCAGTCCTAAAACTACTTGCGCTCGGAAGTAGGGGTACTCTCACCACTCCCTAGTCCAGCTCCTCTCTCTCACCTCCAAAGGGTCCATCTTTTTCCCTCTTCTTCCCGACTTCCGCCCCCACTCCCTTCCTATCTCCTTTCCCTCCTCCCTCTAGCTAGGCTAGTTGTCAGGGCAGCGCCCGGCACCGGCGGGAGTCCAGACGCCGCGTCTCCAGCCATCCTCCTGAGACTTGTCTCCTCCTACTCTCCTCATTCTCGCCTAGCTCCCTCCCTCTCAAATCCGGCGGGATTTCATGCAAATCATTTCTGAGTTTATTATTATTATTATTATCAATAAATCCGATCGCGCCTCCCCCTCTGCCCTTTCTTTCTTCCAGTGTCAGAGGAGCTAAGGGGGCTAGAGCAGTCAGTACCGGTCTCTGGCTCAGCAACATACTCCCTCCCACCCGCCCTGCTTCCTGCACACTCCTCCTCCCTACAGGTCTCCCTCCGTGGGCGGCGGCGGCTGGGAGACGGAGCCCCAGCGGGTGACTGACTCCCTCGGGGGCGTCCCGCCATGCCCTGGGCTCGGCTGCAGCAGGGAGCTGAGAACGGGGCACGATTGTCAGGTGGCGAAGCCGCCCTGCGTGAGAGGAAGGGGACGGTCGGGAGCGGCAGCAGCAGCGGTTGAGACTGGGAGCCGGACACCCCAAGGCTGCTCTATGGACTCGGGGGCGGCGGCCGCCGCCTAGATATGAGCGAGCAGTCTTCATCTCCAGCGGGCACTCTCAGTACGTTAGGACTTGCTTTGACATCCATTCAGTTACCCGCGGAGGCCTTCGCTCCGAGACTCTGCGCTTCTTCCTCCCCTTCCTTTCCTCTTGCCCTTTCTCTCCTTTGCTTTAACCCTTGTAGTCTCAATCCCGCCGTGCCCACCCCCGCAGTCTTTTGACCATCACTTTCTCCTCAAGATGTCCTCACCGCCGGCGCCAGAATACCACTGTGACGTGATGGCCGAAAGACTTGAGTCCCCCTCCCTTTTTTCTTTTTTTAAAAAATCATCCACCTTCTGTTACTACCAGGTTTCCCCTTCTTCCCTTCATCGTCGTCCCCCATTTCCCTCGGGTCTCTTTTCTTCTAGTTTACCGAGAGTCTTTCCAAATGAGTTCATGGGACTCTTAAGAGTCCCCACTTATTATTTAATCAGGATTTTCATTTTAAGTCTCGACCACCCTAGTTTCCTCAGTTCCGCACAGTCAACGCGCGCGCACTTAGGCTCACACTTTCCAATCCTCAGATTTCCACCCCAAACGAGCACTTCTTACATCCAGTTTTCTAACACTCTTAAGGCACACGCTTGCTCACCTCTTCTAAACATACTCCGCCCATCCTCACCTCTCAACCAGTTTTCCTAACTCCCCCAATCTACAAACACCGGCACTGACACACACTTACTCCATACCGCTGTCTGGCTTCTCACTCTCACACTCTCAGTTACCCCACCCCTCAACCGTCCCCTCCACCTTCCTCGTTCCACCCTCCCTAGGCACTTGTCACACTCTCTAGACCTCTTTCCTCTTTCCCCCCCCCCCGCCCCACTCACTTTCCAATCTCTCTCTCTTTCTCTGTCATCCCTATATCTTCACTCTCTCCACCCCTTCCCCTCGGAAAGAAGAAAAGAAACCCAAACTCCTCACTCCACAACCCCTCCTTTCTCTCTCCTATCCCCTCCTCCCAACTCTCGCCCTCTCCTCCCCTCCCCCCTGCTATTTATTTATTGGGGGAGGGGGGGTGTTGCCGTTGATTGAAAGGGTATTATTGATTTGTATGTATTTCTCCCAGCGCTGGTGGCCGCCGCCGCCCCTGCCACCACCACTGCTGCTGTTGCCGCCGCCACCGCCGATACGGCTGCTGCCGCCGCTGCTACCGCCGCCACTTCAGTTGCTACAGTATTTCCCATAGTGTTGTTCAGCTCCACCAAACATGTCGGCTCCTGTCGCGCCCCGGGGCGGCCCTGCTCCTCCTCCTCCTCAGCCGCCTATGCAGCCCGAGATGCCCGACCTCAGCCACCTCACCGAGGAAGAGAGGAAAATTATTCTAGCAGTCATGGACAGGCAGAAGAAAGAAGAGGAAAAGGAGCAATCGGTGCTCAAGTAAGGACCACCGCTCCATGTCCGGTTCTCTTTTTCCCCTCCCCCCCGTGCCCTCCCTCCTTCCATCCCTCCATCCCCCTTCCCCCCCCACCCCCGGCGTCTAGACAGAACCTTGTTGTCTTTGGGTCATCCCCCTTCCTCGTTATTATTTTCTCTTAGTCGCGCTGTCGGGTGCGTTTTTGAGAGGGGTTGTTTGGTGTTTTATTGCCTCGGGTGTTTTACGTGTGTCCGTGCGCTGGTGGTGGTAGTAGTGGTGGGGGTGTGTGAAACGGTGTTTAGAGGGGGACGGTGCTGATGTTAAGGGTGCTGCTGGCGGAGGGAAGAGGGGGAGTTTTATTTTGGGCAGTTTTATTTTCCAAATGCCTTCCGGTTTTCCCTCGTATTAGGTTTGCTCTGGGGAGGGGGGTGGGGTGTGTGTTCCGGCAGTGCAGGTGCTGAATTGAGGCTCCTCTGCGTCCCTTCACCCTTTCCCCTCCACCCCCCTCTTGGAGGCAATGACTGGGGCAAGGAATCCAATATGGCCGTGCACAGGTGCTCTTCTCACTGGTGCTGGTGCAAAAGAGGGCTGAGCCGGTGGTTCAGATGTGACGGGTTAGAGGCCTCCGGTTCGGCTTTCTCCTTGAATGCAATTCTGCCCCTGAACGTATTTGGAGGTGCAGAACTGACTGGGACGTGTGTGGAAGTGAGCAAAAGGGCGGATACGTATTCTAGGGGCCTAGGCTCAGCCCTGGCTCTGGGTGGGTGTGCAACCGGCGCCATCTTCCAACCCCTCCCCCTCAGCGTATTTCAACACCCCTGCACTCAGCTGCTCTTCCTGTTTGTAACTACTAAATCTGTTTAATCCAGAAGGACCGATAGTTCCCACCACTACTACACTTGGGTGCCTTCTGCCATGTGAAGTTCTGTTATTCCTATGAATAATCTAGGGGACTGGGATTTCCTTAGGCTGGAAGCAGCAGCAAATCCGAGAGCCACATTTTGGACGCGGTTTAGCAGTCTGTAACTTCAGCACCAGGGAACTGTCCAGACAGGGTTGTGTATTCATTGCTTTGAAACTGTTTCCGCTGTCTGTCAGTGTTGCTCAGAGATTTGTTTGGTCAGGTTCCCTTTAAATGTTTTATGGCTATGTGATTCCTTAGAAGTGCAGTGTGACGGAGACTGTGAAGAAGACATGTCACCTTAAAAATACCACACTTCTTTTTTGGATTGTTCCTTTTTCCTTGAAGAGCGTTGGAGTATGATATTTATGTATACATTTAAGACAGCTTAATTGTCAGAACTGAGGAGATGAAAGCCTTTTGCAGTGCTATCAAATGGAACTTGCCCATATTCTCGGCTTACTTCTTACACACCACAGAAGCGCCCAAAGAAGTGTTTTAGCATGATGAAACTACCACACTGACCTCTAATAACTTAGAGGATTAAAAAAAAAAATCTCTGTTTAGTAGTCTTTCTTGTTCTATAAACAAACCATTCATTTTCTTTGTGTATACACAAACATACATAATATGTATTAGTTTTATTATATTTCATATTTTTAATGAAAACTACTACTTAAAATAGTTTATTGTGTCAAGAGCACATTTTCATTAGATACTCCTAATACCTCCAGGAAGGCACTGTTCCTCTAAAATAACCAATTATCTATGTTATCATGACCCCTGTACTTATGTTACTTAAAAATAATTGGTCTTGGAGAGCTAATATCTGGATTTTAATGCTTGTTTGGCAATTTATTTGTTTCATTAGTAGACTGTGGTATGAAAAAATTAACTCATTTAAATAATTTATTTCACTTAATGGACAATAAGGTTTTGTTTTCTAAAAGCTTTTTAAGTACAGCTCAAAATAAAGATTTTGCCAAAAATTCTTGAAAATTTTTATCTGTAGAAAATTGAAATGGTATTTTCTGTAATTGTTACTTACGGGGTGGTGCTTGAGTGTTGGTAAACTGCTACTTAAGTAAGAGAGAGATTGTGTTGCTGTAATTCACATATTTTGATGTAACTGTATTTTTATTCCTATGAAACTTTATTTTATTGTGTAATTATATATTTAATCAAAATACAGTTCAATGATAATATACACACCTGAAATTCTTTAAAAATTCAGTTAAAACAGAGAGAAATATAATAATTTGTGATATACTCATTTCCAATAGCATGTAATGCCAGATTGACAAATATATTTCTACCTTTATTATTGTTAAGTTTTTTTAATGGTTACTTATTATATGCTTCCAATAGGGTTTAGAAATATTGAATTAAATTTTTTTTTAGGAATATTGGAGTAAAATGTGATTCCCAATGCTTTAGGAATATTGGAGCAAAGTCAAATTTGAAAATTGTTTTCCCTTTTACTGTAATCATACAGACATTCAGTCAAACTTATAGGCACTAGCTTGTGACACTGCTCAAAATTTATTAGCAAAATCTACATTTGTAGTAAGCCTTTTTCCAGGTAGGTCTATGTGTATATAGTACATCTGTAGCTAAACTCATGCAGTAAGCAAACACATGCGATATTTGTTCAGTAAATATTAACTTATTTGCATAGTTTCTGATAAAGACTAGCCTGGCTTATGCTGATGTATGTTCATATAATTTATGAAAGTATACTGATAAATACCTTATTCAGTTTCTTAAAATATGTGTGTATGTTTATATATGTGAACTTGGACTTCCAAATTTATTGTGAACTGAAAATTGACTATCCAGAGTTACAGAATTCATAAGATCACAGATTTAAGTTCATAGGATCATAGAGTTTGAAGGGATCTTAAAGTTTATCTAGTCCAACCCCCTCATTTTGCAGATGAGGAAACTGAGGCTGAGGGAGGTTAAGTGACTAACTTAAGGCCACATAGCTAGTAAGTATCTGAAATGAGATTATTATTATTATTATTATTAAGATCTTAATACAAAGACTTAATTATTTAAGAAACAAAGAATTTGATTATTTCAAAGGCTTAAAATGCCTTACTTTTGTTTTAAATTGTAGAAGAGTAAAAAGAAAGAAGAAATACAAGCATACAAATAATACCTTTTATATTGCTAGGACAGAGGGTTAAAAATCAAAGCTGATAAAATTGGCATTAGTAGGAGTAGCAATGAGAGCCCTTAAGGTATTTGCTAGCATTGTAAAATGTTGGTATTTATGGACAAAATCCTAGCTTTTCTGCAATAACTACTAGTTATTCAGTTATGGTTTAATAGACTCCTTGCTCCTCCTTTTTTATTGCTGTAGTTCTTTTGCTGTTGGCATCTCTACCAAGGAGGTGGACAGGGACAGAAAGAGGAAGTGGAATTCAGATAGTAAGTTCTGCTACTTTTTGCCAGCTTTGGCTTAAAAAAATAATGTTCTAAGAAGTTGATTCCCTTGACTCAGAGGTTTTTGGATAATTGCTAAACTTCTATATTAATCAGTTATACTTTTCCTCATTAGTTTGTGTAATCAAGAACTGCTTATATTATTATACTTAGCACTTCCCTCAGTGCCTACCTAATTCAAGACCCACATTTTTCAGAAAGCTTTCTGTACCATAGTAATGCCATTTGCCTAGGACTTTTATACTTATCAGAAAACTTTCACACCTTTTATCTAGATCTATTATGACTTTTCTTCTTGGAATTCCTGTAGTTTGTATACTATTATGATTTTTTTAATGGATGGAATTATTCACTCTATAAATGTCTCTTTTCATGCTTACTTTAATATTATCTGAAATCATATGTGCTATAACAGGAAGGAAAACACATAGAAATTATTAGAAAATGCATTCATTCCTTTAGCAAATATTAATCTATTTATTTTTGTACGTGTGTCCAGACCTATGATTTCATTGATGTAGGGAACTCATGAGAAAACTATTTCTGATACAATTAAGATCACCAACTGTTGTGCAACTTATATTCTTAGAGAGTTGCTGGGGCCACTAAGGGATTAAGGCACTTGCCCAGGATCACCCAGAGCCAATATATGTTTGGGTCTGAACTTGAGGTTTTCTGGACTTTGGGGACAACTCTCTTTTTGCTCCCCTATATACTTACCACATGCATCACAATATCTCATAGAAGATAAAAGATTAACTATCAAAAGTTGGGAAGCTCTCAGGTCTATCCTTACAGGTCTCTCTCCTCAATTTTTGTTTAAATATTCTGTTAAAAATGAAAAATTAGTTAGCTATTTCAATAAGAGAATTTTATAATCAATTAAGTAAGAACTGTTATGACAGAGTGATAAAACCATTTAGATATATAGGCATTCAGTGGATGGATAAATGGCTATAAATGGTCTTTTAAGAGTTTAGTCTGACAGGAAATTTATGCCATTTAATCATGCAGGCATATAACACAAAAGAATACTGGATTGACATAGAAATTATTTGAATTTTTTACTTTCCACATCTAAACTAAAACTATATTGGTGATTTTTAAAGAACTTAACACGCATCCCCTGAAGTTATTTTGTTATCCGGTGAAGAAAAGCCTAATTAATAAATTCTACATAGTTTCTTTTCTTTAATGCAAACAGGAGGACTAATAGCATGTCTTCACAAAGATAAGCACATATTTTTGTAAAGGACAAGCCAATTTTTGGCAACAATATCTTTCTACCTGAATAGAATACCCTGGAAAAACTTTTCACAAGGGTCTTATTTATTTATTTATTTATTCTTACTGAGACAGTGCCTCTGGAGAGAATTTTATACTATATTGTATAATTAATAAAACTTTAACTTAACACAATGATCTTAAAAGAAATAAAATCCTGAAAAATTCACAGGACAACATAGCTCCTTGAGATCAGGGACTGTTTCAGTTTTGTTTTTGTATTTCTGGCACCTACTAGAATATCTTGTGTATTATAGCTATTTAATACATATGTGCAGAATTATATCAATCTGACAATAATAGCACTGCATGTCAGACATGAAGTAAAAAGGGACATGCATACCTGGAAAAGAGGAAGATTGTTGTTGTTGTGTCATTTTCAGTCATGCCCAATTATTTGTGACACTATCTTGGCAAAGATACTGGAGTGGTTTGCCATTTCCTTTTTGATTTCATTTTAAAGATGAGGAAACTGAGGCAAACAGGGTTAAATGACTTGTCCAGGGTCACACAACTAGTAAGTGTCTGAGGCCAGGTTTGAATTCAGGAAGATGGGTCTCCCTGACTCCAGGCCTAGTACTCTATACACAGTGCCACCTAGCACCCCTTCCATTTCTCCCCCCCCTCCAAAAAAAAAGAGGAAGATGGGATTATCAATTAGAGAAAAGTTCAGTGGAGGGTTGTCAGGACAGTGAAAAACATGGAGTTCACGCCATATGAGGATTGGCTGAAAAAACTAGGGATGTTTATTTTGGAGAAGGGAAGATTTTCCTGTGTTTGTGTGGGTGGGGCATGATAGCTCTATTTAAGTTTTTAAAGGATTGTCACAGTGAAATAGGAATAGACTGGCTTTATTTTGCTCTAGAGATCAGAAATAGGAGCAATGAATGGTGGTTTTCCAAAGGTCAATTTGGGCTTGATAGCTAAGGAAAATCATACTATCCAAAAGTAAAATGTGCTCCCTTGGGAGTCAGTGGGTTCCCAATGACTGGAGATTTTCAAATGAAGGCTGTATGAGCACATGTTCCATTTGTTGGCTATATTGTAGAGGGATATCCTGTTCTTGTGTGGGTTAAACTGGGTTGCCTTTGAGTTCTCTTCCAACTCTGCGTTTCTGTAATTAGCAAAGTAGCATTCCCTTTGTTCTTTTACTTGTGGGTTGGAGTCCTCCAGAGAGTGACTGCCTACTTTCATGATTCAAGGGGTAAACATTTGAGGCTTTACCTCTAATGCTGTAGGTCCTGAAACCCAACTAGTGTGTTATCAGACAGTAGATTCAGTTTTTATCAAAGGCATTCACTCAAATGACATAGCAAGAACATTCATCTCCAAAACCTAGGGCTCATTCTCCCACAAATACACATAGCATTAATAGGAAAAGTGGGCTCAAACTTTACAATGTTAGTGAAGCATATGTGTAGAAAACACATATGACAAAGGCATAACAACTGGTTCTTTAGGATTGGGAGGTCCTCTCTCCCTCTTCACAGTCCTTATGCAGTTCTTCTTGGGGACAGTATCTTACACCTTCCTCTCCACCATGAAATCTCATGTTCCTGAAGCCACCTCCTTCCTTGGGTGACTGCCTTTCCTCATCCATCTGTTCTTGGTGTGTTTCTCTGCTCCTAAATATAGGCATATCTTCTGCCATAAGCCATTGCCACTCTGATGAATGGTGCAGCTGCCACCTTCCAGGCCTCTAAAGGGATTCAGACCTTTTGGAACTCAGAAGGACATTGCCAGTCCTGGATATGTCCATTATGGCCTGCCTGTCTGTCTGCCTAAGATTAGGAATGAATGGGCACAAAAGAGGCAGAGGCAGCCATGTGCGCATAGCCACACTGAGGGAAAGTGGGAGACAGGGCTGCTGCCCCCTCCCCACCAACTCATAGGTCCAGCTCAAAATAGTCCCTACTCTTTATAGTCAGAAAAGCAAGAAAGCCAGCAAAGGTAGAGAATGTTCCTTTTGTAGTTCATTGACTGAGTCATCAGCTCTTCTGGCTAGGCAGCCAGTTAAAGAACTCTGTGTCATCAGACAGTACAAGCCCCTCAGTCACACATAGCATGATGCTGGCTCTCGAGTCTCTCACGCAGTCCATAGGAAGCAGAGAATATCAGGGCATACTTCAAGAAATGGCTGGTCTACCACGACTTAAAACTTTGAATTGTTTCATCTCTCTTCCTTATTCCCTACTAGCAACCTATTCTTAAATCAGGTTGTTCCAAACTCTAAAATATCTTTCATGTCTGTCCTCTTTTTCATTCAAATTGCAAGTAGTTTGGGCATTAGTTATCTCTCCTCTGTATTAGTATAATAGCTTTTCTAGCTAGTCTTTCTACTTCTATTCTCTCTCTTTTTCAGTTTATCCTTCATACCATTTCAGTTCATTTCAACAAACATTCATTAAAAGCCTACTATGTGCTAGGTACTTGGGCTAGGCACCTAAAACAAACAAACGAAAAATAAGACAGTTTCTTCTGTCAAAGAGATTAAATTCTACTAGGGGATTTAGCATGGTCAGAGATAAGTAAATACAAAGTAATTTTAGGGGAAAGAGACTACAAATAGCTGGAGGGTGGGAAATGGGTCAGAGAAAATTTTGCAGAGGAACTGGCACCCAATCAAGCACCACTACCAAAGCCATCTTTCTAATATGCAAGTCTGATCTATGATTAAAAGAATAGTGGTGTTATAAACAGAAACATGGATTCAACAAGTACAAGATTTTTATAGATAGATAATGAGTTCTTCTTAAATTGGAGATGTCTGTGGGAAAACTAGGTAGAAACATGCATCAAATCATTGGAAATTTTGGACTGGGGCCCAGGGGAGAGATCAGAAGTGAAGACATACATTTGGGCATCAGCTGTATAGATGTGGTAATTGAAGCTATAGGAGTGGCAGATTGTCAAGGTAGAGAGTATAGAGAGAAGAGAAGGGGATTGAGGAGCAAATTTGGAGGCATACTGTCACTTAGCAGGTGAGATATGAAAGAGGAAAAGGAGATTAAGAAGGAATCATTGGAAAACTAGGAAGAGAGCCAGGAGAGAGCAGCACCCTGGAAACTAAGGGAAAAGAAAATATCAAGAAGGAAGAAGTGGTCATTAGTGGTAAATGCAGAGTGGTCAAAGAGGTAGATGCCTGAGAGAATGTCACTGGATTTGACAGTAAGGAAGGTGAGAATCATTGTTAGAAGGCAATAAGTGGTTGCAGTGGAAAGGGAAGAGGGTTGAATACCTAAAAGGAAGGAAGGAAGGAATATTAAACAAACTGATGGACTAATTAGAGGTATTCAATTTGTGAAAACCTGGGACCATTTCAACCCCAAAGCCTCTCTAGTTACAAGTCAATTCCCCAAAAATTTCTTTCCTTACATGTAATACAATTGTCATTCTAGTCATTTGACTTCCAACCTTTCTGAAGGTCATCATTGACGTGACCCAAATGCTTAGATTATACAGACAGGTATCACCCCTGCAACATCTCTGAGTAGTGGACATCCAGTCTCTTCTTGGGGAGCTTTCATGAGGGCCACCAATTGCCTTTTACCTTTGTACTGTTCTGATTGTTAAGCTTTTTTCCTTTATGTTAAGCTCAAATCTGATCCTCACAGATCTTCCCTCTAGGAGCCAAGCAGACAAGACATATCTTCTACATGACAGTTTTTCAAATACCTGAGGCTATCATGTTCTCTATTCTCTCCTTTTCTTCCACCCAGTCATGTATTTTCCAGGATAAACATCCCCAATTCCTTTATCTGATCAGCTTTGTCACCATCCTCTGACCTATTGTAAGGAAAAATTTTCTAATAATTAGAGATATCCCAAAGTGGAATGAGTTGCCTCAGGATGTAGTGGATTTCTGTTCCCTGGGGTCTTACTACAGAGGATGGATGAACAATTATCAGAGATGTTGTAGAGAGAATTGCTGTCCAGGTAGAGGTTGGAGTAATGGCCTCTGAGATCCTTTCTATCTGGGAAATTCTAAGTTTTGTGACTGACACTCACGTGTTAATGTCCTTTCTAGGAAGACAATACAGCCCAGGGATCCCAAAGACAGGAGTATTGCAGCAATATCCCTCCTGCCATAGTTTTAAGCAGACAATATAAACATTCAGTATTGCTCTAAAATGGGAATTGAGAAAACCTGGTAATAAAGCATACATATGTTACATGAAAGGCTTTGAAAGGATGTGTGCTGCTTTAGAAGGCCATGCATTTTTCCTCACTAGAGATCTTTAAGTGATGGACAACTGGATGACTGCTTGTTGGGATATTGTAGACAGGGTTCCTATTCACAAATGGTTTGAACAAGCTTAGCCTATGAGCTCCCTTCCAATTCTAAGTCAGAGAACTGAGGTTCATGGCCAGCCTCCAGTAATTCTTACCTGTGTGATGTTGGCAAATCACCTAACCCATTGAGGTTTCCATTTTCTCTCCAAAAAATGAGGCAGTTGGATTCTAAGATCTCTAAGATCCTTTATAGCTCTAAATTCTAAGAGCCAATTCCCCTTCTCTGGAGTTCTTGATTCAGGAGAGCAATTTTCAAGTATTTGATATAGAGAGATTTCTTGTCCAGGCAGTTTGGACTAATGGCCTCTGAGTTTTCTTTTCTTTTTTTTTGGAGGCAATCAGGGTTAAGTGACTTGCCCAGGGTCACACAGCTAGTAAGTGTCTGAAGCCAGGTTTGAACTCGAGTCCTAACTACAGGCTGGTGCTCTATCCACTACTCTCCCTGAGTTTTCTTCAACCTGTGACTGTGCTCTGTGACACACTCCAGTGTTTTAGTGTCCTGTTTAGAAAGGTCATGAAGTTTGTCTTTGCTTTCATATCATCACAACTAAGTCAAACTTGCAGGGTTTTCTTATTTCATCAGCTTTGACTCCTTGCCTGCCCGCTTTGATCCTATGCTACATGACTTGTTATTGATCAATAGTGACTAAAATGAGAAGGGCAGATTTTTTTTTAGACAATTGGGGTTAAGTGACTTGCCCAGGGTCACACAGCTAGTAAGTATCAAGTGTTTGGTCTGAGGCTGGATTTGAACGCAGGTCCTCCTGACTTCAGGGCCGGTGCCCTGTCCACTGCGCCACCCAACTGCCCCTAGAAGAGCAGATTTTTGATCAGGTCTCCCTGACCAGCAACCTTTTTGTGCCACCTCTAAAACTGTCTATCTTTCTCCTTAGAAGGCTGGATTGGTTGCTTTTTTTCCATGCATGGATTTTTTTTTCATTAAATAATGTCTAAATTGGTAATGTTGTAGCATGTTACTCTATATCCTTAGCATGAAGCAAGCCAATGATAAAGCTTCAGGCCACCAAGAGTTTATCTCATGCAAACTGATAGAGAGACCATAATAGAACAGAGTGGCTAAAGATGTAATCATAAAGGGCAATAAAAGAAACTTTTCCTTAAAAAAACCAAACTGTCTTTTGGGCAGCTAGGTGGTATAGCAGATAAGCTCTGGCCTTGGAGTCAGGACCATCTGAGTTCAAATCCGGCCTCAGACACTTGACACTTACTAGCTGTGTGTTTTTCACTTAACCTTGATTGCCTCACCAAAAAAGACAAAAAAATCAAACCAAAACAAAACACAAAAAACCCCCTGTCTTTGTAGATAATACTTAAAAAAACAAACTTCCTTCAGTAACGCAGATGACTACACCATAGAAATTCCAGATATTCAGGATTACTTCAGTATTATATGACAAAGAATCCACAAAAGTTCAGATAACCACAAACATATTTAATGAGTGTGAATTCTATAATCCATTGTGATTTTGTTAATTTGGTTAATGATAGACTCGTAAAATGAGAATGGACCTTATAGATCATTTTTCAGATTAAAAACTTCACTTGTCAGATGAAGATCAGAGAAGTGATTTATGAAAGGCCATGCAGCTAGTTGGAAGCAAATTAAGTGGGACTTCAACACAGACCTCCTGACTCCTAGCTTTGTACTCTTCTCACTATGCCAAGCTGCTTCTCATTGAAAGTATGATTCATTCATTCATTTGAAACCATGTTCCACACAGGCAATGATAGCTGCATTATACATTGCCAAATTATTAGAAAAATAACATTTTTAGTCATGTTGTAGAACTTAAGAATTGACATATTTGTCTTGCTGAGGGGTTGATCATTTACTTGCTTGTTAGATGTGAAATATCACTTTTAGAAGAGGGAATGATTAGATTACTGTAATTCTGAAACATATCTACTAAGAGTTTAAATTATTTCAGTGCAATTTTTGTATTCTTCCTCCACCCACCCTGGAATTAGGTTTTGGGATTCACTTTAGGATTTTTAAGGAGTTAATAAAAAGCACAAAATAACTTTTGTTAAGAATTATTGTGTAAATAATAGGTCTTGTCCATATAACATTTGTTCATGTAATATTTTGAGTCATTAAACCATAATATTCCATTGCTCAGAAATAGCTAAATTATTTCATAGGAATTTTAAAGAAAATCTAGGTAAACACACAAAGACTATGGTGATCCAGCTCATCAATATGTAGCAGAAGCTACTACCACTGTGTGGTAGTACCCTCAATTACTGGTCAATTGGGGTAGCTTTACTGTTTCTTTTCCCCTACTGTTACACAGTAAAATTTTTCTCTTTACATTTTGGAACTAGGATTATAATTGCATTCAATTCCATTGCTAACCTTCAAGCATTTGAAGGGCTAAGGGATTATGCTTCTTTTGCCTGTCCTCAGAGGGCAGAACTAGAAACAGTGGGTGGAAAGTTGGCAAAGAAGTTAATTTAGCCTTGAGTAAGGAAAAAAAATCTTCTAATAATTAGCATTATCCTAAGGTGGACCAGGCTGCCTCTGTACATAATACAGTCTCCTTTACTGGAAATCTTCGAATAGAAACTTTGAGGTAGAGGGCATTCCAATGCAGGTATAAAAGGATTATACCAGATGGCTTTTGAGGTACCCTCTGACTTTGGTGTTTTATGACTGTCAGTGACTGAAGGATTTCCTAATTCATTGTATTTCATATAATATGCATACACAATGGTAGATTGAGTAGTAATAAAAGAGGACTATTCTATGGTGAAAATAGTATGAGGAAGGGAAAAAAGCATTTATTAAATGCTTACTTTGCTATGCACTGTGCTAAGTGCCTTACAAATATCTCATTTGATCCTCACAACAACCCTGGGGTGTAGGTGATATTTTTATCCCAATTTTACAAATGAGGAAACTGTAGCAGACAAAAGTTAAGTGACTTACCCGGGGTCACATAGCTAGGCTCTGTGATGTTTAAAAGTTTGAGAAACATAATTTCTGTGTAATTATTTTATTAATAAGGTTAGCATTTAGGTCAGCAGCACTCTCAAAAGCCAAAGAGCCCTCATGGTGATGGGCTTATAGTTTATATGACCTTGGAAGAGTGGGTGTTCCAGAGGGCGGCAATCAACTCTGATTGGTTAACAATTAATGAGAAGAATGAATATTACAGTGAGAGGTGGAACCATTCTAATGAAGGATTGGTGGATGTACTTCTAAATTGTTCAGCCTTGGGGCAATCTAATCAAAGAATTTACCTACCCCTCCCTGCCCCAAACCTGAGTAGAACATAATGGGCTTGCCCACCTGGGTGGGGTCTGAACAACATTGTTAAGAAGGTTAATCCAATCTTATTATCAGTAATGTCCCTCAGAGATTCAACAACCTACTGGCTTCTGAAAAAAAATTTTTTTGGTCCTAATTTAATAGTTGATTTTTAATATGAGGGAGAACTAATCTGTTTTCTCATGTCTGAGGTTGGATTTGAACTAAGGTTTTTCTAACTCCAACTGTACCACTTAGCTACCTAGTGGATACTGGGCTTGAATTCCTCCCTTTGACACTTACTAGCTGTGTGGTCAGGGGCATTTAGTGTCTCAAAGCCTCAGTTTCTCTATCTGGAAAATAGGGATAATGACACCTTCATTGTTTACCTCACCAGCTTGCTGTGAGCAAACTGTAAAACTCTATCTAAATGTGAATTATTAATCAATTGTGCTGCTTATTGCTCTGTGATTTAATAAATTTGTCATGTAAATTACTGTTTGAATTAAAATTTCAGAAAGGTTACAAACCACTGGCAGCCTCTTTTTTTTTTTTTACATTATTCACCAGTTTATATATCCTATTAATTTTCTGTGGTTATGGGTAACCTTCCTTTTATACTTACTAAATTCAGCATGAAATTAAGAGTTTGGATGTTTTGGGGGCACTACTTTTATGATTTGGGGATATTTAATGCTCTTTAAGAATTTTTGCAAATGAAAATTTAATTATATCTCAACTGATCATCTGTCTTTATAGTTTGTATAATCAACCTACTGGAAAAATAGTGGGAAAAAAACAAAGTATCTCCAAAACAAAGTAGAAAATATATATTTTTAGAGATTGAAAAAAGAAATTCAGGGTACATCAGCAAAAATGGCAGTGAAATGCATGATTTTGTACAAGTTTAAGAACATTATGTCCAACTTGGAATAGGAATCAGTAAACCTTCCTAAAAACCTCAGATCTTAGTTACTGCTGTGTGACTCTGGGCAAGTTATTAAGCCTCTTTGGATTGTAGTATCCTTCCCTGAAAATGAGGAGTTGGGACTAGATTGTGTACCAGGGCTTCTTAAACTTTTTCCACTCACGACCCACAGTTTAAGAAGCGCTGGCAAGATGTCTGAGGGCTTTTTCAAAATATTCAAGATCTATGATCCTATAATGTAGTCAACCAGTAAGTCAATGAATATTTATTAAGCACATACTTTGTGCTAGGCCCTGAGCTAGGTTCTGGGGACAAATACAATTTTAAAAAATCCCTGCTCTCAAAGAACTTAAATTTTAGTGAAAGTGATCGTGTGAGTTAATTTACGAAGTGCTTTGCTAACCTTAAGGCACTGTATACATGCTAGCTACAATTAATTATTATTGAAAGTTATCAAGAAAAAATATATAATTGAGGACTTAGTGTAGTAACTAGATAGTGTCAATAAATTGTTGTAAATGGAAAGTACAACTTTAGACAAGACATACTTTTCTCGAAATTGTAATTGCAAAAGGTTTGTTTGCCTTGCTTAGTTTTGCATTTTGTTTCATTGTAGAAATTAGAGTTGCACATAAACAGAGTCGATGCTAGTTATTTTTGAATGGCCTGAAAACTGCTCTTGTTTCTCATTTCTTTATAGGGCAGGCTTTAAATGGTCTTTTGCTACTTTTATGTCCTCAGTCTTGACTATCAGTGCTACTAACTTATAGAAAATGACATCTTTTGACCTAAAACCAATGCAAAACTGTTTAGCATCTAGAAAATAAGATACTTTGGGTTTTTGATCTACATTTGCTGACTGTCTGAGAATATTCTTGGATACTTCATGTAATTCAATTCATGTGAGTTTTTAGACTAGGCATTTAGTTTCTGTTCCATTATTTAATTAAAAATCAGCTGTTGAAACCTAATTTCCTTAGGTCCAAATCATCACAAGTTATGATTAATGCTTAAAAGATGCTGACTTCCATGTGATCTATGGATGATAATTATAATCGTTATAATAATGATAATAATAGGTAGTATTTACATAGTATTTTAGGGTTTTCAAAGTGTTTTACAAGTATCATCTCATTTTTATCTTCACTACAATCCTGGGAGGTAGGTGCTGTCATTACCCCAATTTTATAGAAGATGAAACTGAGGTAGACAGATTAAGTGACTTGCCCAGGGTCACAAGTCTATTAAATGTCTGAGGCTGGATTTGAACTCTGGGCCCATCTTTATCCACTGTGCCAGTGTGCATGCAAACCTAATTGATAGCAGCTGGGAAGGTTGGTTGGTTGGTTATTGTCCTTTGTTCTCAAAGAGGACCAAAATGACATCACTGGGGTGATTTCTTTTGACTCATGCATAAGTTGGATTTAAGCAAGGCAGAGTTGGAGTCCATTGGCAAGACAAAAGTCATGACAACTGAACATGGTTTGGGATGCTGTGGATGACCTTAACATCTTTGATGTCTAACCAAGCTCTCTGTACTTCACAGCACCTGCTTTAGCTTCCTTCGTGGCCATTGGAACAAATTGTTCTCACCCATTCATTCTTCTGGGGGAAGTCTTCACATCTTTGGGGTAGACTCCCCCCAACTCACTGATGGGTTTGAGACCCCTTGGTTGCCCTCAACCTGGTTTAGCCCTTCTTGGAGCCATAAGTGAAAGTTGGATGAATCAGGTGGACACCGAAAGTTGGTAAGCCTCCTTGAAAAGGGCTAGGTAAACCCTCACACCAGAGGTGCTACTCTTCCCTGAACACCCACATACACCCCAGCTGAAAAAGTACTGTCCACATGACCACTATATATGTGAAGGTGGTCTTATAAGTATCACTTATTCCCATCTTACAGATAAGGAAACCTTGAGACAAAGTTTACTGAATTGTCCATCACTAGTAAATGTCAGAGAAGGGGCTTGAATTCAGTTTTTCTGATTTCAAGTCCACCCCCGCCCATGCCCCATTCTTTTCTCTATGCCAAACTTACTATAATGTAGTATTGCATTATTTTTTGCATGTAAGGTCCTTTTTTTCAAACCTTATTTTTCTATCATGAAATTAATATGGGTAACAGAGAAGCTGGGCTTAGAGTCAGAAAGACTTGCATTTGAATCCTGTTTCATATACTTAAGACAATTTTAAGGTCAGCCAGCCTTATTAACATTTTCTCCATTACTTTCTTAAGTCTAGACAATCAACAAAACAATATATCAAGCCCTGATTTTGAGCATTTGCCAATTTCCGAGATGTAAATGTTCACACAGAAAATTTAACAATCAGAAGTTGGTTGGGATCTGCTTCCAGCACACCTCTGTTCTCCTCTGTAAAATGAAAAGAATAATAGAATCTTCTTCACAGAGTTGTTATGTTGCTAAAATGAGATAATGTATGGAAATCACATTGCAAGAATTATATTAATATGAATTCACCATATCTGATAAATGTTAATATACAGTAGTTCCCAATGTTTCTCCTGGGTCATTCTTCTCTTTATTTACATTTCTCTGAACATTTTTTTCTGGTTCATTTCTGTAAAATGGTGTTTCTCAGACTGTATTCTGTAGGTCCTTGCAGGTTCATCAAGTAGTCTAAGAGGTTCTTGGGGGTACAGTTGGAGTAGATTAGAATGGTGATCAATCATCACAATATCCTTTGCGATCTGTGTTGGACTCTGCCAACATTTTAGTGCTACTGCAGCTTGGGGTGGAGAATTAGCCCTTGGGGGTGCCCTGGAATCCTTCACCTTGGAGCTCCAATTCATGACTTATTCAAAACTGCTGCTGGGTGACAGGGGGTGCCAGAAGAAGAAAAAGTTTCCTTCAACTCCGTTCAATTCGGCATCTACTATGTGTAAGGCAATAAAGGTGGGGGGATGATGCAGTCATTGCTCTCAATATGCTTACGTTCCGCTGACTCAAGTGACCTGAGCCAGTGGGGCCTGCCTAGGGTCTTCTACAATTGCAGTGCTCTGGTCCCATATATTTTGTTAATACAACCCTTGGCTTTAATATAAAAACAAACAAATAAACAAACCAAAACCTCAACTCTTGTGGTTCCTTCTCTTGGGTCCTCACACTTTGGGGACTAAAGTTGGAATAGTCCATGGGCTTTGGGATAGTTTTTTCTGAGTTTTATATTCCCTTCTTTCCCCTTCTTCCTCTATCATCTCTGTGCTTTGAGGCTTCACCCATATTTCTGTTGCCCCAAGAAAGTTCTTGATGTTATTCTTTCCCCTTTCCCCTCAAATTCTTTTCCCCTTCTGTTAACTCCAATTTTCCCATTCTTTGACCCCAGATCTTCAATTTTCTTTACTACATTCTTTCCTTATTCATTCTTCTTATCTGCTTTCATTAGATGTCCTGTGGGAATGGGGACCATGTTACTCAGATTTTCTGGGACAGTCCCAAGTTCAATACTCAGCCCCATTCATGTCAGAAAAAATTAATTCTTTGTCATATCATGTCTCCATTTGGGTTTTGAATGCTGTACTCATTGTACCTGTGGGTCCCCCAAAACCAATTGGGGAAGGAGTCTGGAGGAAGAAAAAGTCCTCTTAAACTCACATTTTTTTTTGTTTTCAGCCTCTATCAAACTCCTATATTGGATTGTAGAGGAAATGGGATTGATGTCTTTTCCTTTTCCATTACATACTGCCCTGGGCTGAACTGCCACATCTATTGATGCATCCCCATTCTTCTCATGGAGAAATCTGATTGAGGAAGAAAGCAACCAGGATTCTCAGAGAGCCCTCTTTGTGTTCCATTTAATGAGTTTGAGATGAATAACTGGGTTTGAGAGTTCACTCACTTCGTGCTTCTTTCTTTCTTTAAAGTCAGTAAGGAAACTCTAATAATTTAGTAAGTGTGTGTGTGTGTGTGTGTGTGTGTGTGTGTTTTAAAACAGCTTTAAAAAATTTGGTGCCATTAATGATAGCTGACATTTATGTAGCATGTTAAGGATTGTAAAGCACTTTATATACGTTATTTCATTAGATCTTCCCAACAATATGATGAGGTAAGAACCATAGGTATTACCTCCATTTTGCAGATGAGAAGTCTGAGGCTTAGAGAGATTAAGTAACTTTTTGGGTCACATACTTATTTCATATGTAAGGGGTGAGTTAAAACTAATTTTTGTGATTGCTGGTCTGAGGCTCTTTCCACAGTGCCACATTCCTCCTTCAGGAGGGAGTCATTTAGTTTTAAAAATTATTGAAAATTTGTTACAACACTGGCTCTGTTGAAATCTTATTTAAAATAAAGGGCTTTAACTATGTGATTTTAATAACCAAGCTTGGCCATGGAGAAGAATCCACTTTCATCCCTTCTTTGCCGAGGTGTGGACCTATTGCTGTTGAATATTATATATGTTGTCAGACCCTGTTGATGTATTGGTTGGTTCTTTTGAACTGCCTCCTCCACCCCACCTCTTTAAAAATTTTTTTTTTGTGTTTTTTTTTTTGGGCGAGGCAATTGGGATTAAGTGACTTGCCCAGGGTCACACAGCTAGCATCCCACCTCTTTTTTAAAAAAATTCTTTGTTACAAAGGCTATATCTGCATAGAAGAAAGGAGAAGAATATATTTGTAAATGAAGGTGATATAAAAAAGAATCAAAAGTTAAAAAAATAAAGTGAGTTTTAATACTGCAAAAAATTTGAGCATCACTGCTGTTGATTATATTTTGACCTTGAATAGCAGTGATGTATATGCATATGTATATGTACATGTATATTTATATGTGTCTATATTGTATTTTCTTTTGCTTATTCCTGGCTGAATGGGTTAAGCTGTTAAAAGCTCCTCTTTGCCTTTCATTAACATAACTAGCAGATCTACCTATTCCATGGTTGAAATTAATCTTTGTCAACTTGGTTGCTATTGGAATTCTTAACCACAACTTTCTGTTCTGACTGATCTGTGGAGTTAACAGCCGAGCCTTAGGGAAAGGCATCATCATCCATTGGATTTCCCTTGAATGCCAAAGCCAGATCCTGCAATGGAAGAGAAATAACATGAGAGAAAGGGACCCAAAGGACATAAATGGCAGAGGAAGACCTTGGGAGAATAGGGGTGAGACAGGATTTTCACTTAGCCTAGCCATCAAACTTGTCTATTTGATTAGAACATGGAGATGTGGAAGCACGGTATTCTGATATATGTGCCTCTAAGAGCAGCAATCTGCAGCTTCTGTCATCCCCCCCCCCAACACACACCCTGAAGCTTCAGCTTACCAGAGAGATGGCCAAGTAGAGAGATACTAGGTTCCTTTGCCATTACTTGACCTAACTTTTGAGCTTGAACTAGGAGACCAAGTCTATCTCCAGTGATCTGGGGGTGAGAGAACTATTTCATGGCTAAGACTCAGAACTTTAAGTTGTTTATATCTCCTCACATGAGGTAGAGGATACAGGGATGCAGGACAATTCAGCTTGGCATTACTTTAAAAATTTTCCTTATGTACTGTTATTTAATGAGTTTCATTATAGTATTAACTTTGTTAAATAACTATATCATCATATCACCTTGTTTGTTTGTTTATCCTCCAAAATGATAGGTAATAGTAATAGCTAATGTTTATACAGTGCTTTAAGGTTTGCAAAGCTTTGTATATAAAGCTTCACAACAGCTCTAGGAAGTAGGTGCTATTATTTTATAGATGAGAAAACTGAGGCAGATAGAGACTTATATGACTTTCCCAGTCATATAGCTAGTTGTATTAGGCAGGATTAAAACTCATGTCTTTCTGTCTCCCAAGTCCAGCACTTGCTCTATTATGCTGTCTATCTGAGTGTGTATGTGTGTATGTATGTGTGTGTGTGTGTGAGAGAGAGAGAGAGACAGGTTGACATGTATATATATATGTGTATATGTATGTGTGTGTGTGTATAATAGAGAGAGAGATAGATATATATATATGTGTGTGTATATATTTAGATATGTATAACATGTATGTATATACATACATACATACATGTATATATATAGAGAGAGAGACAGAGTGAAAGAGAGGGAGAGAGAGAGATGGAGATGGATATGTATATATATGATATATGTGTGTGTGAGTGTGTGTGTATAGAGAGAAAGAGAGTGAAATGTATAAACGTGTGTGTATATTCATATATACATATGTGTGTATATATATATGCATATATATATAGAGAGAGAGAGAGAGAGAGATTGGAGAATGTGATAAAAGATAAGTGGACTTGTTTTTTTCCACAATTTTTGTATTTCTGAAATTTTATTGCTGTGAGTACTCCTTCCATTAATGAAGATTTGCAACTTTTTCACGTCTTAGAAGATCATACTTTCAGGTCTCGACATAGCCACACAATCATTGGTCTTCTGGTCACCAACTCTGGTGATAAGCCCCTGGCTGGATGACCGTTGGTCACCAGCCTGTACTGAAAGCCTTTCCTGTTTGGTAGAACCTGCCAGCACTCAGGCTGTGCTGGCACAGCCTCCACTAGCCCAGAGCTTCCTTCCTGCCCCGGTGGGGCACTGAAAGGGTTTTGTGGAGGACTTTTTGCAAAGTTGAGAGTCAGAGTGGTAAAGTGGAAAGATCCATGAATTTGAAGTCAGAAGACCTCCATTTAAGGACCACCTCAGCCACCGTGCGACCTTAAACAAGTCATTTAGTTTCTCTTGGAATGAGAATATTGGTTTCCTGCTTCTTAAATAAGAAGGTTAGGTTAGATGACTTCTGAGGTCCATTCCAGCTCTAAATCTATAAACTATGGACTAAAATAATAGAAAATAATGTGACAGGCCACATATATTCTGCAACTGAATATAATGCTAATTTGGATTAGTGTTTTACAGACTAGATGCTATAGTCACTCAAAAGAGGTCTGAGTATGTTTCAGATGTATGTTGCAAGTTGTTGTTGTTTAGTCATCGTAATTGTGTCTGACTCTTTGTGATCCCATTTGGGGTTTTCTTACCAAAGATATGACCCTATTTGAGGTTTTCTTGGCAAAGACACTGGAATGGTTTGCCATTTCCTTCTCCAGTCATTTTATAGATGAGGAAATTGAGGCAAACAAGGTTAAGTGTATTGCCCAGGGTCACACAGCTAAAAGTATCTTGAGGCCAGATTTGAACTCAGGAAGATGAGTTTTCTTGGCTCTAAGCCTGGTGCTCTATCCACTGCACCACCTACCTGCAAATACCTTTTAAAGTTGAAACCTTTTAGAATGACTATTCTCTCATTGATTTCTCCCTTTTGTGTGTGTGTGTGTGTGTGTGTGTGTGTGTGTGTGTGTGTGTGTACTGTCATTCTGGAATGGTCAACTCATTATCCTATGAGTGGAGGCAGCTTTGCATAGTGTATAGACTGCTGTACTTAGAATCCCAACTCCATTCAAAGCTCATTTCTGATGTGAATTAGTTGTGTGGCCAAGGGCAAGTCACTCAATTTCTGTAAACCTTAGATTCTGTTACCTCATCTGTAAATTGGGGTTAGTGATGCCTGTAGTATTTAGCTCACAGATTTGTTGTGAGATTAGCAGTGAGGCAGTAAATGCAGAACACTTTGTAAGCTATAAAGGGTTATTTAAATGTCTGCTGTGATGATGATGATGATGATGATGATGATGATGATGGGTATTAGGTTTTCAGGGTGTTAGTCTGATATGAGACAGGCCTAAGAAAAGACCTGTCTGATGATAACAATCTTGCCCATAGTACTGCCCTTTACTCTGATCTGGGTTGTTCATTTGGCTTACGTGACAAAGGAAAGAACATTTTCTCTAGGAAGACACTGTTATGAAGTTCATAGAGTAGGGAGCCCCATTCTCATTAAAGATGGTTGCTAAACTATCCTGTACACAATCTAACTAGACTTCGCATAATGTCTGGTGCATGGGGACAGGGATGGGGGCAGGGACTAGGGTAGTGGTTTCCTCGGTAAAACAATCTCCCACAAAAGGAAAGTCCCTCTACCTGCAAAGCTCTGCATCTTCTCTGCAGCCATAGTCTAGAGCAGCGGTTATTACATCCTTTGGTTTCAGGACCCCTTTTATACTCTTAAAAACTATTGCTCCCCAATAAGCTGTTCTTTATACAGATTTTGTCTATTGATATTTACCATATTAAAAATGAAAAAATCTTAATATTGTTATGAAAATAGTTTGGACCTCATGGATCTACTGTAAAGGTCTTGGAGAACCCCAAGAGTCCTAAAGGTGACCACACTTTGGGAAATACTGATTTAAAAAACTGCCTAGAGCAGTTATGTCAAACTCAAATAAAAATAGGGCCTACTGAATCATACATAAGGATTATTTCAGGCAGCATAATGACTTAGAAAACCACATATTAACATTATATATGCTCTATTATATTTTTATTATTTTGTTAAATATTTCCCAATTAGACACTTTAATTTGGTTTTGTCTGTACCCTGAGTGATCTGCTCCTCTAGCTGAATGTTTGACACTTCTTTCTGAAGTGTCAAAATGGCTTAGAGGACTAAGAGATTACATCACTTGCCTGGGATCACCCAGCCAGTGGATGCAGTCTTGGACATAGCAGGCACTTAATAAATGTTCAATTCATATTTGATGGAATGAGGACTCCTGATGGCAAGGTTTTCTTGTTGCTCTGGTTTGTGGATGACATTGGCATGACTGCATTGAACCCAGGGACAGCATAGAGCCCTAAAAGAGATCACTGACCAGTCCACTCAGGAAAAGTTGTATGAATAAGGAATACATGATGCCTAAATTATGATTTGCAGTAGGATGGACAGCTCATTCATTGGATTAGTCCATCAGAATTTGTCTTTTGGGCAAGTACTGTAGATCAGGGCTTCTTAAACTTTTTCCACTCACGACCCCCTTTCCCCTTTTGCTTTTTTTTTTTTTAAGGCAATTGGGGTTAAGTGACTTGCCCAGGGTCACCCAGCTAGTAAGTGTCAAGTGTTTGGTCTGAGGCCGTATTTGAGCTCAGGTCCTCCTGACTTCAGGGCCGGTGCTCTATCCACTGCGCCACCTAGCTGCCCCCCCTTTTCCCCTTTTGACAGGTTTTATTGGCATTGCATGGCCTGAGGGCATGGGCAGTGCAAAATGCTCATGTTTTGCCTTCAGAACCTAGGCTGCAGTGAAGTTTTGAGATACAGTGTAGTCAAGCACTGCCAGAAACACCTCAGATTCATTATGCGTTTGATTCTTGAATTAATTTTTGGTCATTGCGTGTTCAGAAACCTTTTACTGTCACCAAATCTTTCACGACCCCATATAGGGTCGAGACCCACAGTTTCAGAAGCACTGCTTAAGTGTAGATGGACAATGAGCTAGGCCCAGAACTGAATGGAGAAAAAAAAGTGGTCTGAATTGCATTTACCAAGTTGCACATTACTTTTACTGATCCCAAGCCATTAGATGCTAGCCAGACAAAGACTAAAATGACAGGGTTGCTGCCTTCAAGAAGTTTACTTCCTATTTGGGGGTAGAAACATGTACACAGTTTAAAAAAATGCAAAATATTCACAGTCAATACAAAGCAATTTTTTTGGGGGGAAGCAGGAGCAAATGGAGTGATTAGGGGTAGCTTCTTGTAGGCAATATCGTGTGAGTTCAGCTTTGAAAGAAACTAGGGATTCTAAGAGGCAGAAGGAGGAGATTCAAGGTAGACATCTTTAGTGAATTCCATAGAGTAAAAGGCAGAGAAGTGGGTGATGGGAAGTCAAGTTTAGGTAACAGCTAATAAGCCAATTTGGTTGGACAATGAAATACATGAAAGGGAGTAAGGTGGAGTAACCATGGAAAGGCAAGCTAGAACCAAATTGCAGAGGGTTTTAAATACAAGATGAAGGATTTAGATTTTATCCTCTGGGTGAGAGGGAGCCACTGTACCTGCTTGAGCAGGGACATAACACATAGTCAGATCTGTGCTTTAGGAATGTCAGTGTGGCAGTTACGAGGAGGATATGTTGGAGAGGGGAGACACTTGAGGCAGGGAGAACAATTAGGAGGTTATAGAATTCTGTAAAGTGTAGTTCCTGTCCTGAAAGAACTCTTAATCTAATTGGGGGAGACAAAACTTTCACAAATGAGACAGTCAACTAGTACGTACTTGCTAAATTTTTTTGCCCAAGTGGAGTAATTGAAAAAGGGTTTATGAAGATGGGCCCTTTTGGAGCTTTGGAGTCAACAAGCATTAAGTACCTACTATGTGCCAGGCATCATGTTAAATGTTGGGGCTGAAATGAAAGAGGGAAGTGTCAAAGTGTGTGGGCAGCCAGGGAAGGAGAAATAAGGAGCTGAGCATAACAGCGTGGATCATACGGTCACAGATTTTAAGGTGCCAGGGACTTTAGAGGTTACTAAGTGCACCTCCCTAATTTTACAAATGAGAAAACTGAGACCCAGAAAGATTGAATGATTTGCCTAGGGTCATGAAACTAGTAAATGTCTGGTACAGAACCTGATTCGGGTTGTCCAGACTCCAATGCCAATGCTCATGTAAGGTTAAGTCATCCCACCTTAGATCTCAATGCTATTCCCCTTAGTGTCTTCCCTGGTATAATTCTATTGGGTTGCTCCTTGGTTTCTTACAAATAAAGTAGAACCATTTCCCAGGCCCAGGCAAGCCATCTCTGGCTACCATCTTGATTTAAACACCTCTTTACTTGACCCTGATTCCCAGTTGTACGCTAGTGACAGCTTGCAGCATGACACAACTTGAAATGTAGGTTAACCCACTCGATGTTAGAAGTATTTACCCAGAAAAGCAGGCTTCTAGAAAACTCAAGAGGTATTTAGAGGGAAGATGTAATTACAGAGGACATACTGTTGATCTGGAGCTTCTAGTAGAAAATCAAGGAACTTTTTCTTGTAGTTCTCTGTAGACTATTTCTGAAACCAAAGCAAAGAAACACATTATAGAGTCCATTTATACAGTTCCACACCATAAATTTATATGTAAAACAAGGCAATAATATTTGTTAATAAGGTTTTTGTGTTAATTTTTTGATGGCCAAAGGAGGTTTCTTGGTTAAGTTACCAATTGGCCCATATATGAACCATAATTACATGGCTTTAAAGCTTTTTTGGTGACTATTTTTCCTGCAAAATCTTGAAATTTGGGAGGGACATTTCATTGTGAAGGAACACAGATGAAATAAACCCTTAAATATACGCTATACCTCATATTTTTCAACTTTCTGTAGCACTGACAAGAGTTATCCCTATCTGTTAGAAAACTCTACCATACATAAAAAGAGAGCCCAAAAAAGTAACTAGTTCAATGCTAGGGAATCTTAGGTCAAATTCTTTTGGTAGACACACACATACATAATAACATTAATAACCTCCAAATAGAATGTACACTCCTTGAGGGGAAAGGCTGTTTTGATTTTGTCTCTGTATCTCTATCACCTAGGATAGTTCCTTGCACATAGTAGGTATTTAATAAATGTTGAATTGAATTGGTGATTTTACTAGCACAAGGCAGTCCTCTTTTGATTCTCCTCCAAAAGAACATTAAAAAGTCATCTATTTTATTCATTTTCTTAAACTTCAACAGGAAATCTCAAGGAATTGTCTTGGAACACATGTTTCCAATCTGGCCACCAGATTTTGCGGCAGGAAATATTATCTGCAGCTTCCCAGGGAATTCACGCATCGTGCCACGGCTCAAACTGTCTTCCGACTTACAATATGTTTCCATATCTTCAGTGTATTGTCAAACAGTCCGCCTCTTTCCCTCTACCTTTCCAAGGACAGATTTCCAAGTGTAATCTCCTGCCTTACCCCAGGCTTCTTTCTCCTTTCCCTGATATATGCCCTATCTGTGCCCCTCCTCTCTGAAGCTCAGTCCCATTCCTTCCTCTTCTCCAAACCCTCCCCAACTGAGGCCCTGCTTCATCCATGGCTCAGATCCCGAGACTCCTGGCTCAGGCTGTGCCCTTCATCTTAGAGCACATTCTTAGGTCTTGGCGGTGCATGGCTTTCACCTCTGATTGAAACTGTATCAGAGCCAACAGCAGTGTGGCTTCAAGTCAGACAAGCTTCTCCTGTTACAGGGTAACATTTTGCTCATCACCCATATTTCCCTACACTGCACTCTTTTCTCATCCAGGCAGCAGCTAGGAGGTGCTCCATATTCTACATCCAATCAGTGACCAAGGGTAGCCTTATTACAGTTCTATGTTTGACTATTATTTAAATGCTGGGGCTTCAATGCCTGAAAACTTTTCCCCCTTTATTTTCCATCCTTTGTTCTATTCAATTTCTTTTCTTTTCTCCTAGCCTTAAGTTTCCCCGTGCAATTACCAGGATGGTCACTCTGACTTGGAACTGGACTTAGTTGGGCATCTGAGTCACCTCTTGTGGGAACCTGGTATCTTGTTTTGGAGAATAAATACAGAAGCAGGGTCAGTGATAACTATGCTGAACACAGGGAACTTATTTCTTAGTGTCATGAAGACTCTTTTGGAGCTAACAATCTGGTACTTTATTCATTGGGGTTACCAAGAACTCTAGGTGTAACCCAAACTGGCCATGTTCTAACTTTCCTGTTGGTCCCTTAAGATGCCTTATCATCAGTCATGGTTTCCCAATCTTCAGAGGCTCAAGGGGTCTCCATTGCCAGATGTGAATGGTAAATTAGTGTGAGGGGGGCAGGGAGGGGGAAGGGGCATAAACAAACCCCAAACCTTCTGATCCCTTGGTCTCTGGCTGACAAATTATAAGTTGGAGAGCTGGGCTTCTTGCATGTTCAGATCTGTATGTGTTTCATCTTTCTGAAAGTAGAGGCAGTGATGAAGGGAGACTGCTAAGCTGATTCTGATTAATTAGGAGGAACCAGTTGGTGGAGTAAAGATGACAGGAACATCAAGAGACAATGACCATGCCATCTTAGAGTTTGTGATTAATAAAGAGAGAACTGCTAGGAGGCATTAACAGAATGGATTCCAAGTTCAGAGACAGGGAATATCCCATGGCCTGAGACTTTAAAAGTGAAGCCTGCTCAGGAGGAATGGGAGATTCTCCATAAGGAAAATATGTTGATGGTTACAGTTGATACAATGAAGAGGAAAAGGGGGAGTGGCTAAATATGGCAATGTGTATAAACAGAGAATGTACTTAATATTTTACATTTAAAAAGGGTATGTATAAGAGATGGAGCAAAAGGCATGTAACTGAGGACAGATGCAAAAAAGTGGCCAGGTCCTTTATTAGTAGCTCAGGAAGGCTAAAGCACAGTATGACCTTGTGATGAATACTTAAAAAAAACAACAACAAAAACCAGACCAGTGATTTTCTCAGTGTAGGGAGCTCTTGGTAAGGAAAATTCCTGTACAAATGCAGATTGTCACCTGTTTTACAATTATTAGTCTTAGAGAGTTGACTAAAGGCAACAACCATTTAAGTGTCGTGCAGATAATATATGCTAGGGGAAGGACTTGAACTCCCATATTTTTGACTGCATGGCTGGCTCTCTATCCACTATACTAGGCTGCTTCTCATGAGAGGCAGTTTGCTATGATGATGATCATAACAAAGGACTTAAAATAATTATGTAGGGGGTAGAAAGGAAGACCAAGGAAGCCTACTTGCTCACAGGTGGCACCCCATTTCCCCTTGTATTGACTGTTGCTTCATTCATGCCTGGAATGCTTACTCTTTGCCTCCACTTTTTAGTTTTCCTGGATTCCTTCAAGATTCATCTCAAAGCCCACTTTCTTTAAGGAAGCCTTTCCTTTCCCCCCAACTGCCAGTGCCTTCCTACTTTGCATATATCTTAAAAACATTTTTTTTGGAGGCAATCAGGGTTAAGTGACCTACCCAGGCACACACAGCTAGTAAATGTCTGAGGTCAGATTTGGACTCAAGTCCTCCTGACTCCAGGGCTGCTGCTCTACCCACTGTGACACCTAGCCGCCCCTACTTTGTGTATATCTTATATGTACCTAGTTAGTTACATGATGTCTCCCCCATTAGAATTTGAGCTACTTGAGGATAGGGACTGTTTTTTAATCATTCTTTGTATCCCCAACACTTAGCACAGTGACCAAGCATAGGAATCATTTAATCAATGCTTGTCAATTGAACGACTGACTGGATATGTACTATATTTAATATAGAAAGGAAGATGATATTGGATGGCAGAGAAGGTGGAACGAATAAATTATTTTGCTTCTGTTTTTTTTTTCTACCAAGGACAATGATCTTCATGCAGAGAATGATTTTAAAAATTGTTAATAGGGAACTGAAACTGTGGGTAATTAACTAAGGAGATAATAAGAGAGAACCTAGCTGCCCATACTTATTTCAAGTCACCTCACCTGGATGAACTATGTCCTAGGGTTCTGACAGATGTGATTGGGACATTTGCTGTTCTGGGAAAGCAGGGACCTCATCCCCAGAATAACCAGTGAGAATGGGAGTGGTCTCAGTCCTCAAAATAGCCCAAGGGAAGGGAGTGCTTTTGGTACCCACACATGCCCAATGAGTGTTGATTAATGGATTGATGTCAGAGGCGTGTCTCTACTGTACTGATAAGATGGTTGTGTGGATGAAGACAGATATGGCATGCTGATCAGATCAGTGAATGACATCAAGTTCTAAGGTAATACATTGGATCTAACAGAAACTTAATTAAGAAAGGAAAACACACCAGCTCTGGAGTCAGAGGATCTGGGTTCAAATTCAAACTCTGATGTTTATCACCTGTGTGACTTTGGTCAGGTCACTTAATTTCCCTGGGTTTCCTCAACAGCAGAATGAGGGTGTCAGACTGGAAGGCCTCTGCTATTCCTTTCAGCTCCAGAGTTTTGATGCTATGATTCTTAAACGTTCTCATTTTTGTATCCTCATAATCCCCATAGCATTTATTTTTTTGTACTGGAAAGGACACTGGCCATAGAGTTAGGGACACTGGAACCTGGATTATGATTCTTGCTTTCCTGCCTATTACTTGGGGGACTTTGGGCAAGCCAGTTCACTTCTTGGAATCTCAGTTTCCATATTGAGAAAATGAGGGGATTGGACAATATCATCTCAAACATCAATCTTTTGTTGTTGTTGTTGTTGTTGAGTCCATTTTAGTTGTACTCAATTATTTGTGACCCCACTTGGGGTTTTCTTGGCAAAGATACTGGAGTGGTTTGCCATTTCATTCTCTGGCTATTTTACAGATGGGGAAACTGAGGCAAACAGGATTGTGACTTGCCCAGGGTCACTCAGCTAGTTAGCATCTGAGGCTGGAATTGAACTCAGTCTTCCTAACTTCAGGCCCAGCACTCTATGCACTATGCCACCTAGGTGCCCAGATAATTACTAGCTAAAAATCTATGCTTCTATGAACAGTAAATTACAGCTAACAAGAAGGAATTGAATGGGGATAAATGTAAAGTCTTTCGCCTTAGGTGAAAGTATTAAAGTGCACATGTACTAAATGTGGACCAGTGTTACTGGAAAGCAGCTCTTGTGAAAACAATTTTGGATTCTAATAGAATGCCAGCTTTCTGAGCTGTGGCAAACTAGGCAAGAAAATGTGACATGGGGGCCCATTGATAGAAGTACAATGCCTGGAGTGAGGCAGGGGATAGTTCTACGGTACATATCAAGGCTGTGGTCACTTTGTGGTACTGCATTTGAAAAAGGATATATCTAGATGCATCTTACATGAACTTTCAGCTGACATACACTACTGGGCTCAAACTGGGATCTCTCTCTATACATATGTATATTTATATGTGTGTGTATTCCATTTACCTCCAGTGCCCATCCCAGATCAGTTGGGAGCCTTAATTGTCATCTGAAATCAGTTTGTACCTTTTAGACCACAAAAGAGAACATGAATTTTAAAAGTAACATAGTTAATTAGGATTAAAATAATTAACAAAGGAATAGAGAAACAATCTCACACACATTCTTGAGAGATTACAATCTAATCCTCTCTAATCCTTGAGTACACTGAGATCCTATGCAAGGGGGGAGGGAAAACCCTCAGCCTATTAGATTAACTAAATTTTGGGGGAGGGCATGGCAAAGTCACTGCCATACTAATAGTGGGGGAAGGAAGGAGATATATTTGCTCATACAATATCTGTGGTATCTGTAGCTTTCTACTACCTCAATCAGTCTTCTTACACTTTATCCCTTCTTACTGTCACATGGTCTATGATGCAGTGACATGGGCCTTCTTGGGGTTCTTGAAGAAGACACTCCATTTCCTTACTCTGGGCAGTTTTACTGACTGTCCTCAAAGCCTGGAATACTCCCCTTCTTCATCTCTGCCTCCTGGCCATCCTGGCTTTCTTCAAATCTCAGCTAAAATGCAGTCTTTTATAAAAAAGCCTTTCCCAGTCCCCTTTAATGCTATTGTCTTCCCTCTGTTTATTATTTCCAATTTAACCTTTATTTAGCTTGTTTGCATGTAGTTGTTTGCATGTTGTCTTCATTAGACTATGAGCTCCTGGAGAGCAAGGACTGTCTTTTGCCTTTCTTTGTATCCCCTGTGCTTAGCACAGTGCCTGCCACATGGTAAACATTTAATAAATGTTTATTCACTGACCCTCAGCTTTTTTCTCAGCGCCTAGCAAGCAGGCTACATGGCTACATGTCTGTATCACCTTTCTGTTTCCAAGTACTGCCACATTTGTTTCTTCCACGTAGCTCCCCCTTCTCTCCTCATAGGTCTCTTTTCACTAACCAGAGTATTTTACTTCTTGATTTACTTAACCTGTGTTACAGGTACTCAGTCTCATGGGAAATGGAGTTCTGGAAACTTTTCCCATTGAATAATTGCTCTCTATGACCAGATATCATGGGAAATTCAGCTGTCTATGTTTCACCTTGGGCCTGCCCATGACACAGAGGAGGGCCTATTTTAACAACTGAGGATGGTTTTTGAAGGAGAAGAGAAAATCATTTTGGGAGGGAGGGGAGGAAAACATAAAAGCAATCTTCAGATATAAAGAGGATTGTCATATCAAAGATAAAATAAGCTCATTTTTCTTGGCTACCCAGGGCAGAACCAGGATCAGTGGAGTAGAAATTCCAGTGAGGCAGATTTCAGCTCAGCCTAAAAAATTAGAGGTGTCCAAAAATGGAATGGACTCCTTCAGAGGATAGTGAATTTTCCTTCAACTGGATGTCTTCAGGCAGTGATAGAATATGTATAGGGATTGTACTAGATAGTCTTCTAATTCCCAGCCTATGATGATTATATGATGAAAACATTTCTTTTAAGGGCCAAATTATGAATAGTGTAGGCTCTGATGTGCTATTATAACATGATTTAGCACATTAATAATCATAGTTTAAAAAGTAACGAAACAAACTCAGCCCTGTTAAATGTTTGGGTAAAATAGTGATTAATCATAGCTTATGTATTGATTCATTTATTTATGCATTTATTCAACAACTAGTTAATGAGTGCCTAGTGTTTAAAGAATTTCTTCATCACTTTATAATAGCAGTACTTGGAGCCAGGGGTTACAGTCTCAGTAAAGGCTGGAATGCACTGTGGCCATTTGGTAGATAGAGCTCTAGGACCTGTAACAACTCTGGGGGCAAGAGGTGTTGACAGGGTCTCCTTTCACACTTTGCTTTCTTTTTCAGTACTCCTTCCTCTTGAGGGTAGACAGCAACATTTAATAGTTCTTTCCTTGCACAGTCCCATATGCCATGACCTAAAAAGTATGCTGATTGTGTTGTAATTTCCCTTTCTTAAGCATTCTTTGTATACCTTTCATAGAACCTGCATCATCAATGGCCAAAGAATCAATGGCCTTGGAAGAGAATCTTCCTTCCTCCCTCCCTCATTCTCTCCCTTCCTTCCTTCCTTCCTTCCTTCCTTCCTTCCTTCCTTCCTTCCTTCCTTCCTTCCTTCCCTCCTTTCTTCCTTATGTTAGCCCACTGTTTCCACATCTGTGGGACTGCAATTCTTGTGATGTGTTTTAAACTTTCAAGTGTAGGTGAACAGTGGTAGGGTAGAGTGCTTCTTTGACTTACTGTGATTGAATGTTCTCTCACCTGTCACCTCCAATGGGAGTATGCTAACATCTAATTGGCTTCTTTTAATGAGGTAGTAATATGAAATTCACCAAGACACCTATCCTCTGGCAAGTACTTTTGTGCGATTTCTGAGATGGTTGATAGTACACTGCCCTCTTTTGGTCAGGAGGTGTCAAGCAGATTTTTAAAAAAATTACATTATTGAGAAAAAACCAAACGAGTGAAGTATAGTTTATGAAGGTTTCTACTCAGCTAAGGACTTGTTTGAATTTAACAAAAGAACTGTTATAATATTTTATCTTTATAGTGATCCAATTCCAATTCACATTTGGTTTTCCAAAGAAAATACAATGAAAGATATGATGTACTCAGAAGTGTTGAACTTTGTCTGCCCCCCCAAGTATACAAACCTACATTTTAAATGTCTAAAATCCCTTAGAACTTCACTATATTTCTCTTCAATACACCTTGTCCTCCGACATCCTTATTTCTGTGAAGGGAACCACTCTTCACCCAGTCAGCAATGCTTTAAGAAAAATGTTACCTTTGACTTTGCTTTCTTCTCAGCCTTACATCTGACCCCTCCTCCATTCAGATCTTCCAAAGCTGCCCCTCCTTTTTTTTCCCCATCATTATCACTCCAGTACAGGTCTTCATTATTGTCCTTTTAGCCTCCTGAAATAGCGTTGGTCCCTACATCTAATCGTAGGTCCCTTTAATCTGGCCTCCCCACTCTGCTAGATTAATCTTCTTTATGCACAGATTTGATCATGTACTGACTCAGCTCAACACCCTTCAATGACTCCCTTTTGCCTGAATAAGCAAACTAAATAAGCTAGAAAATCCTTACCCTACAATTTAAGGCCTTCTATAGCCTGGCATGCCTTTACCTTTACAAGCTTATCTCTCCCTGCAGCTTGTCTGAATGACCTCTGTTCCAATCAGAATGGACTACTTAATGTTACTGGTGCATGGCCAGAACTCTCTGGTCTCTGTGCCTTTCCACAGTGTAGTACAGTAGAAAGGACACTGGAGTCAGAGGACCTGGGTTTGAGTCCTGATTCTGCCACTTCCTAACTGTGTAACCTTGGATGAATCTTTGATATTCTCTGGGTCTGCCTCAGTTTTCTTGTCTTTAAAATGAGGAAATGGACTAGATATCTTTTAAGACCCCTCTAGTTCTTAGTCTGTGATCTGATAAACCCTACTGTTATTTCTCCTTGCCATGATATACATTTCTAGTTCCTTTAACTGATCCTCAAATGACATCACCTCCATTTGCACATTATTTCTCTTTCTACACTTGACAGTTCAGCCAAATTGACCTCCTTAATCCTCACATATGGCACAATATCTCCCATCTCTGTACCTTCACAGAGGTTATCCCCCATGCACTCTTCATCCACCCTCATCTCACTTCACCATCTTAGAAGACTTTGTTTCTTTCAAAATTCTCTTCCAGTTTTACCTCCTATGTAGTGATACCTTGCCCGATTTCCTCATCTATTAATGCTCTCACACACTTTCCTTATATTTATGTTGTGTATATAGGTTTTATACCTATGTAAATATACTTGTTTGGACACATGTTTTATCCCTTGAAAGAACTTAAGATCCCTGAGGGCAGAGACTATTTTACTTTTATCTTTGTATCCACATTGCAGATGCTTAATAAATGCTTATTGCTTGCTTGCTTGATGATCTCAAGGCACTCCTCCAACATGGTTACCTTTCTTCTGGACTCCTTCCAGCTTATCAACATCCTCCCTAGCACAGGACACTCCAGCATCTCTCCAGGGTCGAATTCAGCAGGACTACCACTTCCTGTATCCTGAATGTTATGTTGCTCTTAATAGAATCCAAGATCATGTTAACATTTTTGAATGCTATTATTATGCTATTAAATAAGATTGAGCTTTTCATACACTAAAATTTCCAGATCCTTTTCATAAAAACTGCTGTCTAACCAAGCTTTCCTCCATTTTGTATTTTTTGAAATGGATTTTTTTGGAGTCTAAGTGTAAAATGGGTTCATGTATAGGTTGGACCTTTAAGGATCCTTCCAATGCTAATACTCTATGACTATCACTATTAAATTTCACGTAATTCAATTCAAACCAATGATGTAGCCTATCACATTTTTGGTTTCTGAGTTTGTTTGAACCAGTATGTCAGCAATATCTTCTCCTAATAATATGGTAATTTTTTTCTATACTCTGCCTCTTTCCTCCATCAAATCTTGCCATGTAATAAAGAAAAAAAATATATATGCAAAACTGACTGACAAAGCAATGAAATTCTGACAGCATCAGTAACATTCTACAGATTAGATAAAGGAAATTTATTAAACATTCACTATGTGCCAGTCTAGGGACAGCTAGGTGGTGCATGGGGCCTAGAGTCAAGAAGACCTGAGTTCAAATCCAGTCTCAGGCACTTACTAGCTATGTGACCCTGGGCAAGTTACTTAACCTTTTTTGTCTCAGTTTCCTTATCTGTAAAATGAGTTAGAGAAGGAAATGGCAAACTAATCCAGTATCTTTGCCAAGAAAACCTGAAGTGGTATCACAAAGAGTCAGACACAACTACAACAGCAACAACAAAAAATGTGCCAGGCATTGGGGTAAGTTTTGGGAATATAAATAAAAGCAAAAATAATGACAGTCCTTACCCTCAATGAACTTACATTCTAATGGAGGGAGAAAACACATAAAAGGAAACTAAAAAGCCCTGGAGTGCTATGGGAGATAAGGTTGAAAGTCCGGAACAAAGTTGGCCGCAGGGTTGAGGCATCTCCAGAGTGAGAATATGGAAAGAGGTGGAAAAGTCATGAGAGATCTCTCTTGAAAGGAGAGATGCAAGTTTTATCCTTAGTTACCTGGAACTAAGACTGATCATTAAATTAATCTGCATATAGCAGCTGTTCAAGGTTGTTTTCATTTCATTGTAGTCATTGTGTGCCCTATTCTCTTGGTTCTGAGTTTGTTCTTTGTCATTTAATATAGGTCTTTTGTTCTCAGGATTTTCTGAATTCCCTGTACTCATCATTCCTTATGAGACAGTAAGATTGACTGCACTCCATGATCTCTTAAAGATTATTGACAGTGGGTCAGCAATCACATTCTCCAGTTCTTTCTGGGCCCTGGAATGTATTTCATAATTGCCAAGAGTCTTGGATTCCTCAAAGGCAGCTAGGTTTGTCTCTTTCCTCCCTTACTGTCTCCTCACTTCTCTTGGGTTTCAATTCTGTGTTACTCATTTTTGTTCCTTTCTTTCTAGTCCAAAGATGTTTGTTATTGACACAGAAAACAGAAGAGGTTTGAACGTTACTGCTGTAATGTTATCTCTAGTGTTGTCACTGTTTCATCCACCCTGTGGGGCCTTCTTATCTCTTCTTTGATCTTCCTTTTTTCCTCAGGATAGTTGAGCTCCCTTTCCTCTTTTGAGCTATTTTAAAAAAAGCCATATTTTAGCAAATTAACAGGGTGGTGTAGCAGCCAGACACTGTTGCAATCGTAGGCTACATCCACAGTAAGGGTGGTTCTATTGTACCATTTATCATCTATATGAGAAGCATAGATAAAAAAGCAATACCTGCCCTCAAGGAGCTTACATTTGACTGGACAATAAAATATGCAGACAGGTAAGGAAATACCAGATAATCTGAGGAGAGAGAGAGAGAAGTGACAATTTGGGAAATAAGCAGGGCAGATTTTCTGAAGGAGGTAGCACCTGAGTTGAACCTTAAAGGAACTCAAATTTCTAAGGAATGGACAAGTGGAGGGAATTCATTCTGGGTATGGGAGACACTTCACTAATGCCAAGGCACAGAGGTGGGAGATGTAGTATTGACTTTGAGGGAGAACAGGAGAGCCAATTTGACTAGAATATAGAATGTGTGAAGGAGAGTAAAGTAAAATAAGTCTGGAAAGGTTGTTGGAAGCCATACCAATTTTAAATGCCAGGCTGAGGTGCTTGTATTTTATAAGGAGCTACTGAATATTATATTCATTTTTGGGCCACATTTCAGAAGAGACAATGACAAATTAGATTGTAGCCACAGGAGGGCAACCAGGATGGTAAGGACCTTTCAGCATTAGTTGAAAGAAATGGAGAAGAGAAGACGTGGAGGGATAGATACTGGTTGTATACTGGTGACCTAGGTTCTCTAATGCTGTATTACAGCCTTGCAAATCCCTTAACATGATACTGATCTAGAAATTCATCCTTGTGGGCCTCTCCTCTTCTCTCCAGGTCTTCATGACACTTCATGACTACTCCCTCTTCATTTTCGTCCTCTCTGACTTCCCCTTCTCAGTCTTCTTTGCTTGATCCTCAATTCAGATCATACCCTCTAACTGATACCAATTGGTAGCACCTAAGTCCTTCTCTTCTCCCTCAATATTACTTCATTTGGTGATCTCATCAGCTCCAATGGATTCAGTTATCAGATTGCTAATAAATGAGAATTGTGTTGATTTTCAAATATTCTTATCTAGCCCTAACCTCTCTGCTGAACTCCAGTCTCACATCTCCAACTGTCTAATATATGTCTTGAGCTGGATGCCCTGTGGACATCTCAAATCCAACATGTCCAAAACTGAACTTGTGATGTCCCCCCTCCCCCAAACTCTCCCCTCTTCAGAACTTCCCTATTCTTTACTATTGAGGGTACCAACACTCTCCTTGTCACCTAGGCTCACAACCTTAATGAGTTATCCTTGACTTCTCACTCTCTCTTACCACACGTTTGTGGCCAAATCCTGTCTATTTTATCTTTGTAACATCTCTAGCAAACACAGGGCCCCCCCTTCTTCTCAGTCACTGCTACCACCCTAATACAGGCCCTCAGCACCTCACCCTGGACTATTGAAATAAATTGCTAGTCTCCCTGCTACAAGTCTCTTCCCACTCCAACTCACACTCAACTTTCAAAATGATCTTAAAGTTCAGTTCTGATCATGTCATGGACCCCTTTCTCCACTCAGTAAACTTGAGTGGCTCCCTATCCCCTCTAGGATCAAATATATAAAATTTGGTTGGCATTCAAAGCCCTTTGTAATCCGATTCTCTTCATGTTCCCTCTTTCCAGTCTTCTTATATCTTACACTTCCCACCCCAAGCACTCTGAAGTCCACTGTCATTGCTTTCCTGGCTGTTTCTCTAACTCCATCTCTCAATTCCAGGCATTTTCACTGGCCTCATGCCTGGAATGCTCTCCCGCCTCATCTCCACCTTCTGGATTTCCCTTAAGTCTCATCTAAAATTCCACCTTCTACAAGAAGCTTTTCCTAACCCCTGTTAATTCGCTCCAATTTATCCTGCACAGCATTTATTTGTGTGAAGTTATTTGCACATCTCCTCTAGTAGTGTGTGAGTTCCTTGAATTCAAGGACCGCCTTTTGCCTTTCTTTGTATCCCCGGTGATTAGAACAGTCCCTGGCATGTAGTAGGTGCTTAATAAATGTTTATTACCTGATTAAGTGACTGACTCCTTCCCCTCAAGCAGACTGCAAACCCTCTATATTTAGTGTACTTGGTTACTTTGAGGCTAGCCTGGAGATGAGCCTCTCCAAACTCTTTGAAAGCTGGTCCTTGAAAAACAGATGCAGCCTTTCCAGTTTATTAGAACTTGACAAAGCTTGGGCTCCACTCTGTGGCATACCTTTGTACATAAGAGGCTGCTGTATGGTATAGTAGATTAAGTGCTGGGTTTAGAGTCAGGATGACTTGAGTTCAGATCCTAACCCAGACATATTGCTGTGTGACCCTCAGTAAGTTACTTAACCTATTTCAGTCTCAGTTTCCTCATCTGTAATTGGACTAAAAATAGCACCTATTTCATAGAGTTTTTGTGAAGATTATACACACACATGTAAGATCATATATAAAGCTATATACATATTAGCCTATATATATAAAACTTTATATATATAAAGTACTTTGTAAATGTCCTTTATAAATGTTAGCTATTACTATTATTACTAAGCATGTAATAAAGATTTTATTTAATTGAGTTTTATAGCCTTTAAGAATGCTTAAAAATTCTTCATTAACATGGGAGCTCATTTTGCCCTTGCCACTACCTAGCACTACCCCATTAACTGAACTTCACATTCCATCTCTCACTTCCCATCTCCATGCGTTTTCACAGGCCACGGGCTATACCTAAAAAGCACCCTTTCTCTCATCAATGTCCTAGAATCTTTACTTTCTTTAAAGTGAAATTTAGCTTCTGCCTCCTGTGGGAAGTCTTTTGTGATGCCCTTGCTGTTAGCTCTCTCCCTTATCAAGCTCAGTTTTTTAGATGTTGAATCCCTGCCCTCTTCCCTCCTGCAGAGTGTAAGGTCCATGAGAGCAGGGACTG
>NW_020948739.1:10391202-10402086 GCF_900497805.2 Vombatus ursinus
ATGTGGCCCTTTGACTGAATCCAAACTTCACAGAACAAATCCCCTTAATAAAAGGATTTATTCTGTAAAACTTGGACTCATTCAAAAGGCTGCACCCAAGGACCTAGAAGGCCACATGTGGTCTCAAGGTTAAGTATTCTGGTTCTGTTACATACTCCTTCTGTGACCATGGACAGGTCATTTAATCATTTTGGGTCTCAGTTTCCTAATTTGTAAAATGAGAAGATTGGAAGAGATAGCCTTTAAGGTCTCTTTCAGCTTTAAATCTATGATCTTATACATAATTTATTTTTAACTTTCATTAAACATTTTTTTTGAGTTCCACATTTTCTTCCTCCCTCCTGCCCCTCCCCCATACCTTGGGAAGGTAAACAATGTGATATCAAATATACATGTGAAATCATATAAATCATATTTCTATGTATGATTTAAACCCAGGTCTTTCTCACTTCAGGTTCAAGACTATCCACCAAACCAGTAGTGATTTACTTTAATTTACATTACCTATCAATGGCCACCTTTGGGAGCATATCTTATAGAAGCTTTCCCATTGGTTCATCTCCTTTCCCTTAGGTGAAAAACCAATGAGAATGCTCTTCCAGGTTTTTGCTGGCATACCTGGTCCAAGTTCTAGGCCTGCTCAGACACCTAGAACTCAGGTCTCCTGATTCCCAATTAAATTCTCTTTCCACTACAATGTCAGTTCTTAAAGTATGGTGCATGGATCATTACAGGTCCACCAAGAGACTTTCAGGTGATTTTTCAAGGTCACAACTATTTTTATAATAAAACTAAGGCATTATTTGCCTATTAAAATGCTCCATTTAAAAGGCTTCATGGCCTCATATATCTGTATGAGGCCAGATTTTTTTCATATACTTCAACCAAAACAACATATCACAACAGATTGAATGGAGAAGAAGATATGAAACTCAAGCTGTTTTCTATTAAGCCAGACATTAAAAAGACTTGCAAAAATATGTAAAACAATGCCACTTTTCTCACTAATTTTTTGAAAAAATGTAGTTATTTTTTAATTAAAATATGTTGTTTATGGTAACATATAATGGATTTATTATTATTATTTTAAATGAATAAATACATATTTTAAATTAAAAAATTAATGTCTAGTATTATAAATATCAATAGCTGTAACCCACATGAACAAAAGCTCTTTGCAGGTTGGGTGGTGGGTGGGAGGTGGGGTGGGGGAGTGGGTTGCTGATTTATTTTTGAGAGTGAGACAAAAATGTTTTTGAACCTCTTCACTACAGCATGTTTCAGATAACTTATGAGTAGAAACAGAACTCTTGTTGCTTCCTAAGCCTCCCAGAGACTAAACACCCTAAGGCTGATATCCCCAAAGTTTCTAGGGACTAGTATTCCAGAATACTAATGTGAGTAGCAGTTGAGATAGTCTTGATTCTGAAGGAAAAGAGATGGGTAAGATTATAATATGGGTCAAACTACATCAGAGGTTTAGTTTGAAAAAATGAGGCAGGGATTGTAAATTGAACCAAGTGCTTCTACACTCAGGCCTTAGGTTTTTTTTTTTTTTAATATACTATTGCTCAAGAAAGAAATTTTCTTTCCATGTCATATGCAAATAAAGTTTTTTTTCCAATGAGTAATTTAATTTGTTTAAGAAAGAGGCATATATTTCTGTGTTCTTAGCCATCCTTTCAACAGAAGAGAAACCAGGATGTTGCTGCTTTATCTTACTAAGGACACAAAAATATCGCTTAGTGTTGACACAAGAAAACTATAGGCAGGTGACCTATAATTCATAGGAAGGAAAAGAAAGAGGTGATGTATTTTGCTGACATAACTATTGTGTAGTGACAGATCATATCACACATTAACATTCAATTTTAGGTGATCGATGCAGCAAATACAGTCTCTCTATAAAAATAAAATAGTAGTATTTCTCCTCCTACTCCCCTACCCCCTTTGGAATCAAATGAAGCCAAATGAAAAATAAATTTATAACATTTTCTGCTCAGATTTCTAGTTGTGAGAAGCAGGCAGATTTTTGCTTAAGATTTTACATGACTTTTAATATCCAAATGAATCTATGAGTCATGTCCCATTGAAAGTTCTTGATGGATGGAAGGAAAGAAAGTCCCTATTATGTGCCTGGCACTGTGCTAAATACATTACAAATATTATCTCATTTGATCTTCACAACTCTGTGACATATGTTTTTTGCAGTTGAGGAAACTGAGGCAGATAGAGGTTATGTAATTTACTCAGAATCATGCAGCTTAACAAGTGTCTGAGGCTGGATTTGAACTCAGGGCTTCTTGACTCTAGGTCTAGTGCTTTATCCACTGTGCCATGATGGAACCATGAAACATGGCTACTGATACATAAAAATTCTCAGACTTTGCATAGCATGTGTCCGAATATTGGTATTAATTTCACTATTAGAATTTTAAAATAGAATTTTATGCTTGCCTATAGACAATATATTTGGAATAAAAATTTCACCTGTGGATTTTAAAATGAGATCTTTAACTTAATTTTAATAGAAAATAGTAGAAAGGTATAATCCATGATATGAAAACCCAAACACTTAGACAATGAAATCACAAACTAAATCATTTTAAAATTGGAAGTGACCTTAGATAAGCATCTAGTTAAGTCCTCTTATTTTATAATGAGGAAGCTGAGGACCAGTTAGGCTAAGTTGCTCAATAGTTTATTATGATCATAAAATAATTTCTTAAAACATTTATAATTTTTTTAGGGAACGGGGACTAGAGATTTCATTGATGTATCTTTCTTATAAAGAAACTCGCTCCACCAATATTGGTTGATATATAACCAGTATATGTCAGACTCACAACTTGAACACATTTCTTGGCTCTGATGCCCGCTCCCTACATAAGGCTTCTATAATTTGTGAATTATAACTATCCAATTTATAATTATTTAATCTTTAGCATTGTAAGTATGGAGAAGTAACATGGCATAGTAGATAGAGATCTGGCCTAAGTCAGAAGAACCTGGGTTCAAGTTATTCCTTTGTTAGATACTGGATTTGTGACCCTGGGCAAGTCACTAGATCTCTCAGTTGCTCCGGCAACTCTCAGAACAATTGCATATCTGCATTGGCAGAACAATGTTTCTCATTGGGAGTTTTCCCGCACCAATGAAATCCTAAGTCCAAGCCTCCTTCTACTCACAAACAACTGAAATCATTATTACATACAGCTACCTAGGTCATGAATCTAGGTCATTCAAGTGGACTTTCCCACAACCACATCTAACTGTGAGCCCCTCCTTCTTCTTTTGACTCCACTTTTATGCTAACTAAAGCATAACATTTAATTTGTGCATTATGATTTTATTCAGAATTTCCCTGTGCTCATGCAATTTGCATGACTAGGTTTTGAAATTAGCCCTGTAGTTTAGAGTCAGCTTTAATAATCTTTTAATGGTTCCAGTGGGCTCACTCTATTGTTCCCTTCAGTCAAAAAAGTAAAAATAGTTTCCGTTGGTTTGCCTACAAAGCAGAGAGTTCTCTAAACTATGAAAGCTTAGAACTGCAGTAAGACTTTGGGACATCTTGCATAAAGTTTATAACATAAACTTTTTGCTTTGATGCACTTGCTTTAATTCAAAAGTCTTTCCTTACAACTCTGGCTTCTCTTTGAAGGAATAGGAGGATCATTCATAGATTTAGAGCTTGAAGAGAACTTTTAGGCTTTCTAGTCCAACACTACCTCTCCATTTTATAGATAAAGAAATTGAGGATCAGAGAGGTCAAGTGATTTGTTCATGGACACACAACTGGTAAGTGTCAGAATCAGGATTTGAACCTATTTCCTCCTAACTCCAAGGCCAGCACTCTCTCCATTCTATCTCACTGATTTAAGGAGAATAGAACTGTCGACAGGAGAAACAAAGGTAGCACAGGACCAAGTACCAGCCCAGTTGCGCTGAAGTAGGAGCAGAAACTTCTGGACAGAGCCAGAGGCAGCTGAGATGGCTAAGTGATTAGATTTGGGCATCTTAATGGTCTAGGCCCACAGCAAATACCTCTTAGGGCAATCTAGCCCTGTGCAGCCCACAGACTTTTCACATGCTTCCTTGAGCATTTAAGTTTGAAAAAATTTTATGGGGGGGGCCCTGTCTTTTTCCTTTTTTCCAGCTTTTCAAATTCAGAATGTAATTCTATATATGTGAGCTCAGTATGATCACACCTGTCTCTTTGCATCCTGTGCAAAGTGTGAAGCAGCTGAAAACACTTTATACTGTGAACTATGTGCAAAAAATTCTACCACTCACTGTCTGTTTAAGATGAGGCCTCGTTCTCTAAGGTTTCCTACAGCTAGAGTGTGACAAAGTCATGTGTGAGGCGACTGGAGCCAAGATTCAGCTCAGAGACCTGGAGGGATAATGGGGGCAGGTGTTACCATTTTGACATTTATTAAGAGACTCCTGTATGTCAGGTACTGTGGTAAGTGCTAGGGAGCAAAGACAAAAATGAAATTCGCTGCCTTCAAGGAGATTACATTTTACCCTGGAGTATACAGCTGCTACCAAGTATAAAGCATGTTGATTTCTTTCTTCTCTATTTCTCAGTCTATCAAGTCATTCTTAATGATTTCTTTTCTGCCCAACTGATAAGAGCATGTGGTGGGCTCCACTTTGCTTCTACTTATGACTCAGGTGTTAGAAGCTGTTGGGTGCCATGAGCAATCGTTCATTCAGTAATTGGCAGATCGGACTCCTGTATGAATACTCAGGATTTTACGTTACAATGTTCAAATCTATTTTTGAAGTGAAGCTAAAAACTGCTCTGAGCACCTGCTGAGTGCTGTGAGAATTCAAGGTTTGAACGCTGGCTTTTGGCTGGAGACCCAGAGCCAGAGGTGAGCCTTTGCCATCTGGACTGCTCTGGCACCTCTAGGTCTGACCTCACCTGTTTTCAAGCTCCCTGGGACTAAAAATAGTGCAGTCAGCTGCCAATTAATGAAGCAACAACTGGGTAAGTTGTTAGTCATGAAAGACTTTGGAAGGTGGTTGGGCTGGACCTACAGGTAGTGGGGACCATTAACCCAGGCTCCACCTTTCACTAATGACTTCAGAACCACTAATTCAGGGATGGATTGAGAGGAAAATCAGGAAACTAGGATGAGAAACATATTCCTTTGTGTGAGGGTGATGGAAATGGTAGGTATCTGTCTTCACTTTCATTCAAAACATCTGATCCAAACAAATCATGCTATATCCTAGGGCACCAAAAGAGCTTTTCTGTGTGATCTTTGTATACTTACAGAGAGTAAGAGAGACATTACAGGAAGAAAGATATGTAAACTTTTTCCATATTTTTGAAAAAGAAGATGGAGTCTTCTTCTTCTTCTTCTTCTTTTTTTTTTTTTTGGTGAGGCATTTGGGGTTAAGTGACTTGCCCAGAGTCACACAGCTAGTGTTTGTCTGAGACCAGATTTGAACTCAGGTCCTCCTTACTCTAGAGCTGGTGCTCTATCCACTGTGTCACCTAGCAACCCCCAGATAGATTCTTTAAACTATGAATTGGTAATACTCCTACTACTAGTAGTAATAATAACACTTATATAGCACTTTAAGGTTTGCAAAATGCTTTACAAATGTCTCATTTTATTCTCACCACACCCTTGGGAGGTGGGTGATATTATTTTTTTTCATTTTACAGTTGAAGAAACAGGGAGACAGAAAGTGAGTGACTTGCCCAGGGTCACACAGCTAGTAAATGTCTGAAGCTGGACTTTGACTCAGATCTTCCTGACTATAGGTCCAGCACTCTATCTACTTGCCCCACTGAGCTGACCTTAGTGGTGACACTTGAATATTTGGAGAACCTGAGAATGCCCAATATCACAAGGGACACACTCTGTAATTTGCTTTGTATTTAGGATACATTTTTACACTTCAGGAATGTTCAGAGGTCAGAATGCTTCTTTTAGCTACTCAAATTTCTATATTAAAAATAAAACCCTAAATAGCATTTATCTCCTAGTGAAGCTCTGACATCTGACTAGCTGCTAATAAATGTCTTTGCTTTTTGAGTCTCCATTGTCCTTTACATAATAGCTACTTAGTAAATGTTTGTTGAATATAGGTTAAATTTGTGAATTGTCAGAGTGCTTTATATTTGTGATTCCATTATTTTACACAAATAGAATATAGCTTTTATATAAAAGAGAGGCAGTAGTGAATATAGTGGATAGATCCTCTGGTCTTGTAGCCAGGAACACCTGGGTTCAGGTCCTGCCTCAGACACATGCAGGTTGTGTGACCCTAGTGCAAGTCACTTAATGTATCAGTTCTTTAGGCAACTGAGACTATTAGTTGTAGAGAAAGTGCTGACCTAAATTGATAGTGAGTTACTTTATCCAGAAATTCCTTAAGTCACTGAAATTACAGGTACAGTCCTCTATCCTTCTATAAACATATGCTAAGAGTTTGGTCTAATTATTCACATAGGAAAAAAGAAATGCTGGAAGAATATGTATTGCCAAGAATATGACATGCTATTGGATGGACAGCCTATGGAGCTCATTCATCAGAATATGCATCTTGAACAGACATTACAAATGGACAGTGTTCTGAGCATATAATTGAACAGAAGGAACAGAGCAGATTAGATTCCATTTGGAAAACTGAAAAATTATTTTAATGACCCTCCCCCTTCCCTCAAGCAATTCATGAAGTGAAGACCCATCTTTTTAATATGGTATTCTTCTGATGACATTGTATGACTGAGTCATGGAACACTACAGTCACTGGAGAATTGACATAACCTCTCAGCAGAGAGGTTATGGTGAGAATGAGTAGATTTCAACAGATTACAAACAAAGAATTATGGAGACGTTATGCAAAGGATGGCATCAAAAAAGTTTGACTACATCATCTAACTTCCCCAGCGGTGTGGGTTGTTTAACTGGAGTGTAATAGTTATTTTTGAGAATTTGAAGGTACTGTCATATGGTGGAGAGTTTAGACTTGTTCCCTTGGCCCCAGAGGGAAGACTTAGGAGCAGTGGGTGGAAGTTGTATGAGGCAAATGTAGTCTTGATGTCACGCAAAACCATACCCCACAACAGCGCTGTGTAAGAGGGGAATGAGTTGTTCCCTGAGGAAGTAGTGAGTCTTCTCTTCTTGTGGTTGACGGAATTTTTCTAGCCTCTGAGGGCCTTTCAAACTCTCAAATCCTGTAGTGTATCTTGTAAAAAAAATGGACTAGTCATCTAGTAAGAGTATAAGATAACTCGTATAGCTCATTGGTGTCCATGAAATGTCAAGAGAATAGGAGGAAGGTTTCCAGCACATTGGATGGACCCTGTGTGGCATATGAGTGGATATGGACATGAGTCACATGGGTAGGAATGGATGAGTTGCCTTCATCATTGTTGGAGGGATACCAACACGATGAGAGCACAGATTCATTGGCATATTGAAGTATTAAAGTTACTAAATGAAAATTTTCTTGAAGATAGTGACCCTTTTTATTTTTATTTTTATTTTCAGTGACTAGAACAGTGGCCTTACACAGCTAGTGCTTGATTATGAACTCAATTGAATTGAAATAAGAATTCATAGTAATTTATCATGTTTTAGCATTTAAAAACTCTTTCTGTATCTTTAAATTCTTGAGTATGCTTTGGAATTTGTTTGAGAAAGTTAGGGTAGTTTTAAATTTTAGCTCAGTGACTCAATTGCAGCTGTTCTCACATAATTGGTCATGAGCTTTTTATACTCACTGGCTTGTTCTAAGAGAGCACAGCTTCCTGTCTTTGCCCCCACCCTGTGATCAACAATCCCAAATACACATTGTTTTAAAGAGGTTGTCTCAATCAATTATATCTAAAGAATGACAGTCTCATTGAACTTTTTATTAAATCCAAACATATTTTTCTTTTAGAAACTTTTGTCCCAAATTTGAATGTATAAAAATGAGTTTATCTAATCACAAAATTTAGTAATAGCTTAATCTTTTTCCTAATTGTAATATTATTAATCTATTTATAATAATTATAGTGGGAGTCAAATTAGAGAGGGCTTTAGTATAATTAAAGTAGAAAAAAGAAATATTTTCTTTAAAAGTAATCTCCTCTAGTAATAGCAACTTTTAAAAAAAATAGAATTTCTGGAATATATTAGGTCATAATCAATATTATTTACTCTCTCAACCATGAAAATTACCAGGCAACTGAAATACTTATGGTTTTTGAATGAGTAGGAATTCTGTAATTGTGGCCCCCATTCACAACCTCAGATCTTTCATGTCAGTGCCCTCTGTCACTCATGGTTCCCATCACCTTCTCCAGGGGAGAAAATCACTCCTAGAATCCATAAACATATGTATATAAAATTATTTGTCTTTCTTGGCATAGCCCCACTGGTATTCACAATCATTGCTCTTATCCCCCTCATCTCAAATTTGATTGATTTGTAAACACAGTGAATGTTGACCCCATTAAAATCTTAACTTTGGGAAGTTACATACTTAGTGATGCTGCTAGTGCTCAAAATGGCTTTGGGATGTCTCTTTTGGAATTACTTTCAAGGACTTCATTGCATTTTTTTGAATATCTTCATTGAAAGCAGTTTCATCCTTTGAAAATATAAATATATATGTTTTTTGGAAACAGACTAAAGGTATTTAAGTATTTAGGAAATTTGATTAATAAGTTGTTTGATCAAGCTGGGTAGTTATATATTTTTGGTTTAAAATGATAATTGACTGCAAAGAAATGAGACAAGTTTGTCTCATTTGGTTTATAAGTTGTCTTTGAAGGCAATTTCTTTTTTTACTTAACAATTCCTTTTAAAAAATATATTTTGTTATCTTGACCATGACACCCACCTAAATCCATGTGTAAAGGATGGTAAAAGAAGATTTTATATGAAGTATGTAGATTATTTTTTCAAGAATATAATTAATTTCACATATTAGTTTCAAAACTGTCCTGCTTGTCTGAGTCTTCCTCTGGACTCATCTGTACACTTAAAGATGTTTCAATCAGTGATGCTCTTTTCCTTATTTTTTTTTATCTTTACCATTACAAGCTCCTGCCTGTTCTAATTCCATTCCCCTCTTCACCCTGCCCCTCCCCTTACCCCAAACTCTATCTTTAACATAAATAAGCATAGTCAAGCAAACAAATCCAGACAGTGGACATTTCAAAAAAATGTATGTCTTATTCTGCATCTCTGATCCATCATCTCTTTGTTAGGAGGAGGGTAACATGCTTTATCACCAATCCTAGGGAATTGTGACTGGTCATTGCATCAATGAGTGCTTAAGTCTTTCAAAGTTATTTTTGTTCACAATGTTGTTGTTATTCATACATTGTGCCCTTGTTTCTGCTTACTTTACTGTGCATCTCTTCATATAAGTCTTCCCAGGTTTCTCAGAATCCATTTCTCTTGTCATTTTTTATAGTCTAATAATATTACATGTCATTCACATACCATAATTTCTTTAGCTGTTCCTAAGTTTATGGTTGTTCCCTTAACAGTTTTTTGCTACAACCAGAAGTTCTGTTTTGAAGATAGTAGTACATATTGGTATTTTACCTCTTTGATTTCTTTGCACTATATGCCTAGTAGTGGTTTGACTGGGTCAAAGAGTACCATTGGGGCCAATTTTAAAGAAGACCTCCAGAAAAGCATCACACCATCACAATAGTCTATCAAACAACCATCACTCAACAAGCATTTATTGAGCACCAAATATAAGCCAGGCACTATGCTCAGTGCTGAGTAAACAAAGAAAAGCAGAAAACAGACACTAATCTCAAGGAGCTCACAGTCTAATGGGGGAGACAATATGCAAACAATTATGTACAAACAATCTATACAGGATAAAATTGGAAATAATCAACAAGATGAAGGCACTATGATTAAGGAGGACTGGGAAAGGCTTCTTATAGAAGATGGAACTTTATTTGTTTTTATATTTTTTTTATTTTTTTAATTTAGAAATAATTTATTTACTTTTAGTTTTCAACATTTACTTCCACAAGATTTTGAGTTTCAAATTTTCTCCCTATCAAGTTCCTCCCCCCACCCCAAGATGGCATGCATTCTGAATACCCCTTCCCTGAATCTACCCTCCCTTCTATCTCTCCCCCCTCTTCTCTTATCCCCTTCCCCTTCAATTTTCCTGTAGGGCAGGATAGATTTCTATACCCCATTTCCTGTATATTTATTTCCCAGTTGCATGTGAAAATAATTAAAAAAATTTTTTTAACATTTGTTTTTAAAACTTTGGGTGCCAAATTTTCTCCCTTCCTCCCTCCCCACCCACCCTCATTGAGAAGGCAAGCAACTCGATACAGGTTATACATGTGTAGTCATGCAAAATACTTCCATAGTAGTCATGTTGTGAAAAACTAAGTATATTTTCCTTAATCATATCCCATCCTCATTTATTCTATTCTCTCTTTTGACCCTGTCCCTCCTTAGAAGTGTTTGCTTCTGATTATCACCCTTAATCTGCCCTCCCCTCTATCATCCTCCTGCTCTCTTGTCCCCTCCCCCCCCATTTTCCTGTTGGTTAACATAGATTTCCATACCCAATTGAGTGTGTATGTTATTCCCTCCTTAAGCCAAATCCTATGAGAATAAGATTCACTCATTCCCTTTCACCTTTCCCCAGTTCCCCTCCACTGTAAAAGCCTTTTCTTGTCTGTTTTATGTGAGATAATTTACCCCATTCTAATTCTCCCTTTCTCGTCTCCCTGTATAATCCTCTCTCATCCCTTAATTTTATTCTCCAGATATTACCTTTTCATCTTCAACTCACCCTGTGCCCTCTATCTATCTATCTGTCTATCTATCTGTCTATCTATCTATCTATCTATCTATCTATCTATCTATCTATCTATCT
>NW_020948739.1:10402096-10481548 GCF_900497805.2 Vombatus ursinus
TCTATCTATCTATCTATCTATCTATCTATCTATCTATCTATCTATCTATCTATCTTTCTATCCATACATATAATTTTTTCCCTCCAACTACTTTAATACTGACAAAGGACTCATGGGCTACAAATATCATCTTTCCATGTAGGAATGTAAACAGTTCCACCTTAATAAGTCTCTTGTGATTTCTCTGTTCTGTTTACCTCTTCATGTTTCACTTGAGTTTGTATTTGAAAGTCAAATTTTCTGTTCAGCTGTGGTCTTTTCATCAAGAATGCTTGAAAGTCCTCCATTTCACTGAATATCCATTTTTTACCCTGAAGGATTATACTCAGTTTTGCTGGGTAGGTGATTTGTGGTTGTAATCCTATCTCCTTTGCCCTCTGGAATATTATATTCCAAGCCCTTTGGTCCCTTAATGTAGAAGCTGCTAAATCTTGTGTTATCCTGATTGTGTTTTTACAATATTTGAATTGTTTCTTTCTGGCTGCTTGTAATATTTTCTCCTTGACCTGGGAACTCTGGAATTTGGCTACAGTATTCCTAGGAGTTTTCCTTTGGGGATCTCTTTCAGGAGGTGATGAGTGGATTCTTTCAATTTCTATTTTGCCCTCTGGTTCTAACATATCAGGGCAGTTTTCCTTGATAATTTCTTGAAAGATGATATCTAGGCTCTTTTTTTGATCATGGCTTTCAGATAGTCCAATAATTTTTAAATGATCTCTCCTGGATCTACTTTCCAGGTCAGTTGTTTTTCCAGTGAGATATTTCACATTGTTTTCTATTTTTTTCATTCTTTTGGATTTGTTTTACAGTGTCTTGATTTCTCACAAAGTCACTAGCTTCCAACTACTCCATTCTCATTTTTAAGGAGGTATTTTCTTCAGTGTACTTTTGGACTTCCTTTTCCATTTGGCCAATTTTGCTTTTTAAGGCATTCTTCTACTCATTGACTTTTTGGAACTCTTTTGCCATTTAAGTTAGGCTATTTTTTAAGATGTTATTTTCTTCAATATTTTTTTGGGTCTCCTTTAGCAAGCTGTTGACTTGTTTTTCATGATTTTCTTGCATTACTCTCATTTCTCTTCCCAGTTTTTCTTCTACTTCTCTTGCTTCTCAAAATCCTTTTTGAGCTCTTCCATGGCCTAGGACCAAGTAATATTTTTCTTGGAGGCTTTGGATTTAGGAGCTTTGACTTTGTTTTCTTCTTCTGGTTGTATGTTTTGATCTTTTTTGTCACCAAAGTAAGATAATGTAGTCTGACTCTTTTTTGTGCTGCTTGCTCATGATCTCAGCCAATTACTTGAGTTATAAACTCTTTGTTAAGGTAGGGGTCTGCTTCCAATGTGAAGAATAACTGTACCAAGCGTTGGGGGTTTTGTGCAGCTGTTTTCAGAGATACTTCTAGGGACCTGTAAGTTTTCAGTTCTTCCAAGGTGGTATGATAAGGGGGGAGGTGTTTACTCCTTTCCTGGCCTGGGCTCTGGTCTATGAGTGACCACATGCACTCTTTTCTGCCTTGGAATTGTAAGGAGGATTTCCTCTCCAACACCACTGCAAGCCCCACCACACCAGTGCTCTTCCTCGCCCTAGGACCACCATCCAGAACTGTGACCCAGATCCAAGCAAGGGCAAAGCAAAAGAATCCTGCCTCAGCACCAGCAAAGAGATCCCTACAATCCCAATCTGATCATCCACTTGACTCCCCTTCAGTCTGTGGGTCTCTGGAAGTGGCCGCCACCCTAGGGCCATGCTCTGGTCCTGGGGCTGGAATCATGTTTCTCTCTCTCACCGCAGTCACCCACTGACCTTCTAAGTTGTTTTTGGCATTTGTCAGTTGAGAAGTCTGGAAACCACCACAGCTGCCTGTGATTCAGTCCTCTTTGGCCTGCTCCAGGTTTGCTGAGGCCCAGTTTGCCTGCACACCCATGCTGAACTGCATTCCTCTCCTCCTGAAGTGCGATATATCTTTCTGATCAACCATCTAGGTTGTCTTAGCCTGGAAATTTGTTTCACTCTGTCTTCTTGTGGGTTCTGCTGCTTCACAATTTATTTAGAGCCATTTTTACAGGTATTTGGAGGGGAGAGCTCAAGCAAGTCACTGCTTTTACTCCACCATCTTGTCTCAGCCCCTCAAAGGTAGAACTTTAGCCAAGTCTTGAAGGAAGGCAATGAAGCTAGGAAGTAGAGATGAGGAAGGAGAGAATCCAGGCATGGTAGACAGCCAGTGAAAATGCCTGGCCTTGGGAGGTAAAGTAGGAGGCAGCTAGGTGGCTCAGTAGATAGAGCTCTGGGCCTGGAGTCAGGACTTCTCTTCCTGAGTTCAAATCCAGCCTCAAATATTTACTAGCTGTATGACCCTGGGCAAGCTCTTAATTTTGTCTCAATTTCCTCATCTGTAAAATAAGCTGGAGAAAGAAGAAGCAAACCACTATAGTATCTTTTCCAAGAAAACCCCAATGGGATCACAAAGTTGGATACGACTAAATGACTGAACAACAAAAGGGAGTTGAACTGTTATGTGCAGGGGACAGAAAGGAGGCCAGTGTCACTGGACTGAAGAGTGTTTGGAGGAGAGTAAGGTGTAAGAAACTGGAAAGTAGGAGGCAGCCAGGTTTTAAAAGCCCAGAAGGTTTTATATTTGATCCTGGAGATAATAGGGAGTCACTGGAGTTTATTCAAAAGTTGGGTGCCATGGTCAGACCTGTGATTAAGGAAGATCAGTTTGACAGCTACACAGATGAATTTGGAGTGGGAAAGATGTGAGGAAGGGAGTCCAGCTAGAAGGTTACTGAAATGATCCAAGCATGAGGTGATGAGCGCCTGTATTAGGGTGTTGAAAATATAAGGGGAAAGGGCAGGGCATATATGAGAATAATTATGAAGGCAGAAATGACAAGATCTGGCAATTGATTGGACATGGGAGAAAGAGAGAGAATGAGGAGTTGAGGATGACACCTAAATGGCAAGCCTGGGGACTGAGAAGATGGTGGCACCCTCAATAGTAATAGAGAAGTTAGGAAGAGGGGAGAGTTTTGGGTGAAAGAAAATGAATTCAATTTTAGATATCAAGCTGACCTTAAGATATTTCTAGGATGTCTAGTCTGCGATGTCAAATAGGTAGTTGGAGATGTGAGACTTGAGTTCAGGAGAGAATTGAGGGCTGGAGAAGTAGATCTGAGAATCATCAGGACAAAAAATATAATTGAATACATGGGAGCTGATGAGATCACCAAGTGAAACAGGAATAAGTATTCTCTCTTAAGGTGACTATTTTGAAGGACAACATTCTGAAGTCTCTTTAGTGTAACCCATAATTATTCTAGAAACTAGTTTAACCTTGTACCTGTTTCCCACCCCCAAATAATCTTTCAGTACTTCAATGGATCCATGACCTCATCTGTGCAGTTACTTTTTCCACCAGACCAGTTCACAATCTGGCAATAATTTTCATAGTGTGTAATTCTTGTCCTTGTCCTTCCATTAATTCTCCATACTGACTCTGCTTAGCAGTGAATTGGGGGCTTTTCTTGAGGTCCTTGTGGACTTTTTGGATACCAATGTAATACTTGGACTGTACATCATCATTTATCTAGCTTGTCACCTCTTCTGGTCATAGGAATATTGTCTATTTTTTTTCTATTTTTTTGGGGGGGGGGGAATCATCTCTCTGGGAGATCTTAAAAATCAACTCCATAGTGCTTGTTAACATTGCATCCACTCCAGCACAGATTTCCTCTACCTTAATATGGTTGGGCAAAATTATTTTTCCCAACTTCATTTTTTTAATTGAGTATATTCCACCATTGTCAGTACCGAGGACAGTTCACTAGTGCATCTATGGAAAAACAATTTAATTGAAAAACACACATTTCCCAGGTTATAACATGCAAGTGGGTGGACAGTCCATTGAGTTAGTTAACCTATTCAGTTCTTGGCTTGGCTCAGGTCAGTCCTCATAGATTATGTTTCATTTTGGAACAAAATGATACACTGGTGGTGAGGGGGAGGGGCGTCACATTTAACTAGAGGAGATTTACTTAGCAAAAGAATAGTAGAAAGATATTCAGCAAGATGTGTGTGGAGGATAGAGTTGATTCATTTGATTGAAGGTACTGATTCACATCATAGTACACCAGCTAAGTAGTAAAGAGTGCCCAGAACTCCTTGTACCTTTTTTGTGCTCTGGCAACCAGGAAGTCATGTCAATGGCTTGAGCCTTGAGTCCATTGAATTAATAAAGTCTCAAGGATGGTTTCAGTACTTTTAAAGAAAAAAATTAGTCTAACTTGCATCAGGGCATAGATTTAGATACTGTTGAGAGGCAGCTAGGTGACATAGTGGATAAAGTGCTAGATCCAGAGTCAGAAAGACTAGAGTTGAAATCCAGTCTCAGAGACTTACTACCTACCTATTCCTGGACAAGTCCCTTAACCTTTATCTACCTCAGTATCTTCATCTGAAAAATGGGGATAATAATGGCACCTAAATGTCAGGGTTGTTATGATGATAAAAATAAGGTACTATTTGTAAAGGGCTTTGTAAACTTTAAAGGGCTTTAAAAATCCTATCTATTATTGTTATTTTTCTAGCCATACATGTGCAGCAGATAGATAATGGAACACCATAATTTCAAAATTAAAAAAAAATACAGACAATCCAAAGACATAGTGGTTATAAAGTAACTAAATATACATACATGTATATGTAGGTATACGCACATATAGCCATGTGTATTATGCATAATGATTGGCACATAAGTGTTATAAACTATATAACTAAGGACATGTCTGAATTCAAAAAGTGTGATGGTAATGGAATGATAATGAGAGATAACAGATGGACAGTTTGAGTGCTATACTGATGTTCTTGAAATATTAAGAAAACTTGGCAAAGTGCTCTAGCTTATTAAGTGTACCCTGTTTGGAAGATATATAGAAGGACAGGGACAAAAATCCCACAAGATGAGAAGGCATGGAAAGGTCACAATCTGCACTATCAGCAAGAGTGTTCAGGTAATAATATGGCAGATCCATAAAGACATCTAAGCATTTGAAATGGAATTAGATAATGTAATAGTTGTAAACTTTTTAAGACATAGTTTTAGATATTTAAAAACATGAAGTGATGCATAGGCAATAAATAGGTTACATGCTCCATTGATCTCCATGAAATTTCAAGAGAGCTTGAATAAGCCCCCCTCTCCCCTTTACCTTGTTGGCAATTTGTGGGAGCACAGAGATAAAAGGGGTGTAGTACTAAGGAGGTATGAATGAGTTGAGATCTGTATAGCTAAAGAGAGTACCCACATTTATGAAGTCACATAGATCCATTAAAGCAATGTGAAGCAGAAAAAATGATCATGATTGACTAATGGTATTTTCTCTCTTTTTTTCTTTCTGTTTCTAAATAGGATAACTGCTTGGCCTATACAATTCTTGGAAACAGCATGTAGCCATAAACATTTAATCTTAGTGATTTAGAACTTTAATATTTCTGTTGCTTTTATCCATATTGATGTATAGACATTTTCCTTATTTTAACTGAGATTATTCCTCTCACTTGATGTTTCTATAGCCTGTTGGTATTTTTTTTTTCCTGAAGTTGGCTATTGCTTCAGGTGATATCTTTTCCTATTGGAGAAGACCATCATCTGGATTGCAGATATAAGTGTCATTTCACCACGAGAGGAATCGTCTACTTACATTGTGATCTATTTGGATCTCTTCCCAAAAAACAGTTGTTGAATATCAGTCAAAGAATGGATAGAAGTCCAATTTGGCTAGGACTTTCCTAAATTGTTAACTAAAAGGGTATTCCCCTAGACAGTGGACTGTTGTAGCTAAGAACCTTCTCATTTTGGGAGTACACATTTAGGTGGCTAGCCAATAGGAATCATTGATTTTGGATGGGAAGTGAGTATTCACTACCTTTGGGAGCATCTTTTGGTTCAATTTAGTAAGCATTTATTAAATCTCTGCTGTGTGCCCCATACTATACTGGCTCTGTGAATGAGATATAGAAAAAGTGGAAGACATCATTTGTGCCATGGAAGAACTTACTGTCTAATTTTCCATCTACCTGACATTTAATATATACCTGAAAAATGGCCTTCAGAATGTTGCAGCTTTCAAAAGTTTCAGGAAAGTAGAGGAATCCCAACTGTTGCAATGCCTGTATGCTCCAAATTGTATCTGTGGCATTGAAATTAGGCTTTTAAGTGTTGTCTTGATCAAATAACACATTGATGTGCATACTGTCACCATTGGTGCCAAAATGAACAGTTTCCCAGATTGTAGGACTGTAGGTTCTCCCCTGCCCCACCCTGCTTTGTTTGTTAATAGCTGACTGTTGGTCACAGTATATGTGCCAACCAAACAAATGGTTAAGATGAACGAATAAAGAAGCTTATGCTTTTTATAGTATTTTATGGTTGTTGTTGTTTTTTGCTATATGTGGACCAGAGTTGGTCTTAGGAAAAATAGGGGTTTTTTTGGGGGGGGGAGGGAGAGGACAAGAGAATATCTCAGAATAATGAAATAAATAATTCAATAAATAAATTCTATTAAAATTTTAAGCATCTCTTATGTGTAAGGCAACAGGGGTATCAAACAAACAAACAAACAAACAAACAAACAAACAGTTTCTGCAGGCCTTCAAAAGCTAAGATGATAGATTCCATATTGTTTATAGCATAGAAGTATGGAATTTGAAGCAGCTTACTTGAGATGAACACACCCTGATGTCAGAATCTTTTGTAAAATTTTGGGAAATAATTTTTGTTTCTTATGAAAGAGAAGCCCTTCTTTATGACCACATTTTCCTTTCTGTCACTTCATATCCAGGTGAATATCAGCTCCTGGAGGGCAGAGATTGCTTGTTCTTTCCAGCTCAATTTTAGATACCACCTGCTCTGTTAAGGCTTCCCTGATTCCCTGGCTGACAGTGCTCTCTCCCTCCTCAAGCATTTCTTGGATATTATCTTTCTGTAGCTCCCATTTGCCCACATCAGTCCCTACTTTGACTCAGAGTTATCTATATCCACATTCTCTTTTCTGTCATCCCATATCCAATAGAAAGATAAAGCCTCTGAATGGTAGAAGGGAGGAGACAGTGCCTTCCATTCATGCACATTGAGTTCAAAGAACTGCTAATGTTTTCCAGTTTGGCTGGAATGAAGAAGTGAAGGAAAATAGTGGGAAATAAATTGTGAATCTGGGTGACTGAAAGGATGGTGGTGCCTTTGACAGCAATAGACTAAGGAACTGATATAATCTAAAGCATTTAAGTGAAAGAACAACATAAGGGGTGAAGGATGGAAATATCAGTTTAGATTCTTGCCTCAGTTGCTGCTGTCACCATATCCATAACCTAGTTTTTGCTTGTTTTTATGCTTGGGCAGTGTGGTTGGCATGTATCTGACTCAGACCTGTGACATTCCAAATTAGGCCCCAAAGCATGGACATATATTAAAAAAGATGTAGAGGACCGGAAGAAAACCTCTCACTTTTTACACCAATCTAGTACTGTCCTCTTGATCTTTTGATCACAACCTTTTGAACTGAAAGTTCCTATCCTGATCTTCAGAACTAGATAATTTCCTTCTCCTTGAGGCACTGAGTGTGCCTTTGAAATAAAGTGGAGTCATAACCTTCCAAATGCCCATTCTGTGTGGACTTTGCTGATTCCTTTAATTCCTTGGGGGATTCTGAGACCATAATGGTGGTTAGCTTAGTTTTCAATGATGTCTTCAATTAGTAATTTCTCACTTTTCATCTTTAATTTTTTATTTTAAATTCTATTTTTTCTTTTCAGTTGCACATTGACTCCCTTCCTCTACTCTTCCCCACCCATTGAGAAGGCAAGAAATAGTATACCCATTATATACACACACACACACACACACACACACAGTCATGCAAAATAATTTTTTGCATTAGCCATGTTCAAGAAAAAAAAGCAAGAAAAAGAAATAAAGGGACAGCTAGGTGGCGCAGTGGATAGAGCACTGGCACTGAAGGAAGGAGGACTTGAGTTCAAATCTGGCCTCAGACCAAACACTAGACACTTACTAGCTGTATGACCCTGGGCAAGTCACTTAACCTAAAATAAAAAAAAATAGAAAAGAAATAAAGAAAAAATGCTTTATTCTGTACTCTGAATCCATTAGTTCTCTATTTGGAAGTAGATAGTATTTTATAACATGACTCTTGGAATTGTGGTTGATCACTATAATGATTAATTCCAGGCAATTTTTTTTTAGGCAATTGGGGTTAAGTGACTTGCCCAGGGTCACACAGGTAGTAAGTGTCAAGTGTTTAGTCTGAGGCCGGATTTGAACTCAGGTCTTCCTGACTTCAGGGCTGGTGCTCTATCCACTGCGCCACCTAGCTGCCCCCAGGCAATTTTTAAAAAGTGTATTTTATACAACTGAAAAAAATATAAGCAGTGCTAATTCTCTAATTATGTTTATGATACAGGATTCTTTATAAGCATTAAGTGCTATATAGTCTTCCAAATCAATTAAAATAATTATCTACCAATTAAGAGAAAAAAGAAACAAAAATAAAGAACATATTATTCTTGGTATATTCAGTCTGTCAGTCCATCAGTCAGTCATGAGACATGGAAAGCCATCCTTAAGACTGAAGAAAGAACAGGCATCATTTAAACTTTAGAAGACAATCTTGGAATCCCAGTAGATGACTGACTATAAGAAAATAGTAATGGAGGTTGAAGATTTGGTTGATGAAGGAAAGGTGCTGTTGGTCCCTGTGAGAAATAGGCAGGATTGTCAGAATGGGGAACAAACAGTGGAAGATGCAGAGATGAAAATATAAGGGGAAAATTTCCTAATGATTAGAGGTTACCATAAGTAGAATAGGCTGCCTTGGGGATTTGTGATTTTCTCCTAAGGGGAGTTGTTCAAGTGAAGCCTGGGTGACTGCCTGTCAAGGATGTGGTAGAGGAGATTCCCATTTAAGATGGATGGACTAGATGACATCTGAGCTCTTTTTAAATTTGAGGTTCCAAGAGTGAGGGGTACATTGAGAATGTATGAAAAAAGGATTGCTAGATTTGGCAACTGAGGGATAAAAGTAGTCAATGTTTTTGGGGAGGTTTATTTCTGAGATTTATGGTGTTGTCACCTTCTATAAATAAACAAAAGTTATGAGGTCACATATTCAGATTTGGAAAGGACCTTTGAGGCTATCTTGGTCTCATTTTCCAGATGAAATTGAGCCTCAGGCAAATGGAGTGAATTGGTCAAGGTCACTTGAGTAGAAAGTGGCAATCCTTGGATTCAAATTGGCATCATCTGACTCTAAAGCCAGTGCTCTGTTTATTGTACTAGGCAAGATGGATCATTATATCTTCTCAATATTTCATTTGAGTAGATGAAGGGTTCTAGTTCAAGATACCTTGTACCAGTAGCACCAGACTAAGGGAAGATAACTGACATAGGTAGGTGTATTTGAGGGTTATCTGCAGATGCCCGTCAACTGCAATGCCAATTATCCTTTGGTATTAGTTATAGCTTGGTGAAGTTGCTATGCAAGCTTTGGTTTTTTAAAAATTATATTCTATATTTGAAAAGAGTGGTGGCGCATGCCTCTACTCCCAGCTGCTGAGGATGTTGACGCTGGTAAATCTCTTAAGCACAGGAGCAGGCTATGCACTAAATCTGGCATCAGTATGGCAAGACCCTGGGATTGGGGACCACCAGGTTGCTTAAGGAGGGAAAATTGGTCCAGGTTGGAATGAGAGCAGGTCAACTCTCCTATACTGATAAGTAGTGAAATTGGGTTTGTGAGTAGCCCCTGCACTTCCAGCCAGGCCAAAGATCCATTCTTAAAGAAGAAAGAAAGAAAAATGAGTTAAGAAGTTCAGGTATTAAATTATTTGTAAATCTTTAGGGTGTTTTTCCAACCCAAACCTAGTCCTTTCGTATCAATAGTTGAAAGACTTCAATAATGAAATTTCTTTCATAGGAGACAGGCGTTATATTTGCTTTTCCCAGGGAGCAAAGTGGTTTTGTGAAATAGATTTCAAAATCATAGATTAATTTTGTTTCATGTTGCTTTTTAAAATTTCATACAATTTAACAAATCTATCATTAAAATTTCAACCTGTTAAATATTTCTATTTAAGAAATCAAATTTGGCTCAATGTAGAAATGATGTCAAACAAAAAAAACCCTGGTCCATTCTTGGGATGTCATTATTAGAAAAACTCATTTATAGGTAAAATGTTTGGAAAGAAGCACTATGTGAAATTTAATTTTTTTTCCTGGAAAGCATAATCTATAGAAGTTGTATGAAAAAGCATAATCTATAGAAGTAAAAATGTAAGAATAAATTACTTTCTATGTTGTAGTTTTGAATGTCTACTTCTTCATTTCCTGAGCAGTAACAGAATATCAAATTGTAAACATATAAAAATGATACCATATGCCAAATATTTTGTTTTGTCCACACATGTGATTTCATTAGTGTAGTGAACATCTGATGAGAAACTTATATTAATGTAGTTTGGCACTTTCTTTGCAACTTATTGTCTGAGAGAGTTTTCCAGGGACCCCAGAGGCTTCAGAGGCTGTGACTTACACTATCAGAATGTAGTGTTGGAACCCAGGGCTTACTGACTCTGAGACCATTATGTATTAACTATGGGAAGCTATCTCTCCTTATGCCAAATGTACCAAACATATCCATTAATATAAATACAAAACACAAATATAAAAATACAAAACAGCATCTGAGAGTGCATAAAAGTAAGTTTGATTTTTTTTCCAACTTTTTTTTAAGGTAATGAGCTTTGCGCCAGCAAGCTTGACATATTCCTAGCAAATTCTAAATCACATTAATAAAGGGATATTTGGTAAACATGTAGAAAAGGAAGTAATGACCAAAAAGAGCCAGATAGATTTATCATGAAATAGTCATGGCAGACTAACATCTTCTCCCTTTTTGGATAGGGTTATTAGTTTGGTAGATATAGAGAATATTGTTCCAACAAAAAATATAAAGTCTCTTCTGTTATATTTCTGCAAAAATTAGAGAGCTGATAGCTGGACAGTGGCAGCACCAGGTGGATTTGAAACTAGTTGAATGACCAGACACAAGGAATTGTCATTAATGAGTTAAAGTAAATGTGGAAGAAAACTTATTGGGGAATGTCCCAAGCTGTCCTTGGCCAGGCTATCATTTTTTTCATTGACTTGAATAAAGGAATAAATGTACGCTCATCAAATTTGCAGATGATACAAATTTGGGAGGGATAGCTACCATGTTGGATGACAGAGTTAGGATTTTAAATATTCCTAAAGCATTTCTCTTCCCTGCTCAGTGAGTGTTAGTGACTTCCTATTGCATGTAGAACTAAATAAAACTTCTTTGGCATTTAAAATCTTTTATAATTTTGTTATAGCCTTCTTTTCCAGGTTTATTTGCACATTAAACAATCCACTTTACACAATCCATGAAACAGACAAAGTGTTCTGCTAGCTGGCCCTCACACATGACATTCCATCTCCTGTCTCTATGATTTAGCAAAGATTCCTTTTCTCTCTCAATCTCCTCCCCCTCCACCATGTTTAGAAAGCAATCTCTCTTCATCTCTACCCAGGGATGGTCTGGTGCCAGCTTAAATCAGCCCCCTTCAATTGTTGAATTGTTAGTATTAGCATTTACATCTTGGAAATAAGCAAATGCTACAAGTAAGTGCTTGATTTATTGTTTGATTGATTGTCTAAACCTAAGAAAGTGATGTAGAAAATGTTAATGATATAGACTAAACTTTAAAGTGTCTTATGCAATTTTTTCCTTAATAGTATTTTATTTTTTTCTGATTACATGTAAAGATAGTTTTCAACATTAATTTTTGCAAAATTTTGAGTTCCAAATTTTTCTCTTTCCCTCCCTTCCCCCTTTCCCAAGACAGCAAGCAATCTGATATAGGTTATACATGTACAATCATTTCCATATTAGTCATGTTGTGAAAGAAGAATTAAAGAAAGAACAAAAGAGAAAAACCACAAGAATGAAAAAACAAAAAAAAACAACAAAAAATGAAAATAGTATGTTTTGATCTGCATCGAAATTCCATAGTTCTTTCTCTGGATGTGTCTTTTGGAATTGTCTTGGATCATTGTTGCTTAGAAGAGCTAAGTCTCTCATAGTAATTGTTTCATAATGTTGCTGTTGCTGTATACAATGTTCTCCTGGTTCTGCTCACATCACTCAGCATCAGTTCATATAAATCTTTCCAGGTTTTTCTGAAATCTGTCTTCTTATCATTTCTTATAGCACAATAGTATTCCATTACATTAGTATACCACAACTTGTTCAGCCATTCCCCAATTGATGGTCATCCCCACAATTTCCAATTCTTTGCCACCACAAAAAGAGCTGCTATAAATATTTTTGTACATGTGGGTCCTTTTCCCTTTTTTATGATCTCTTTGGGATATAGACCTAGTAGTGGTATCGCTGGATGGTTTGGTTGCCCTTTGGGCATCATTGCAAATTGCTCTCCAGAATGGTTGGATCTATGCAATATTTTTGAGAGTTAGTTAAATTCCTGCTAAGGCTTACACATCCCCCAGTCCTCCCATATGTTAACACCCAATGAAATTACTCTGTATTTATTGTGTTTGTATGTGTTTTGTATCTATTTATATGTCTACATGTTTCTTCTAATTGAATATAACTTCTCTAGGCAGGGATTATTTCATTTTTGTCTCTGTATCCCTAGCACTTAGAATAATGCCTGGAAGTTAGTAGGTATTAATAAATGCTTGTAGATTAATTAAAATACCTCAACAAGTTTTGATACAGGGATAAAATGTAAAGTCTTACACTCAGGTTAAAAATCAAGTTCATATGCACATGATAGGAGAGGAATCAAGAATTTTGTGTTCTTCAGTGGAAAGTGATTTAATTAGTGAGAAAAAGATCTAGGGGTTTGAGTGGACTGCAAGCTCAATATCAATCAACAATATGATAATGGCTGCCAAAAAGTCAATGCAATGTTAGACTATATTAAGAGAGCTGTGGTATTAATAATAACAGAGGTGATATTCTGAACACTTGGTCAAACCAAATGGGAAATACCATGTTGAAATCTGGGTGTTAGATTTTAGGAAGGACATTTGTAAATTGGGTATCATACAGGGGAGAACAACTATAACGGTGAAGAACCTTGTGTCCATGTCATATGAGTGTTGATAGAAGGAACTTGGACTTCAGTTGAGGCTGGAGAAGATAAAAATCTGGGTGTATGTTGGGAGTGGTGATGGGGAAGACATGGTAGCACTTCAAGTATTTAAAAGGTTAGCACATACAAGAGATATGATACTTGGTTTTTTTGTCCCTAAAGGATAGAATTAGGATGAATGGGTGAAAGTTGAAATAGCTAGCATTTATATGTTTATATTTAACATATTATATTTAATTATAGAACTTAATAATAAAGTCATTAATTACATTAATATTCTACTTAAACACATTATATGTAAATGTATGTTGTTTTGAAAAGCACTTTACATATGTTACCTCATTTGGTCCTTATAACAACAGTGGGATGTAGGTGCAATTGTCATCTCTATTTTACAGATGAGGAAACTGAGGCTGAGAAAGATTAAGTGACTTGCCCAGAGTCATACAGGCAAGGTAAGTGTCTGAGGCTAGAGTCAAGCTCAGACTCTGTCCAACACTTTAGCCACTACATCACCTAGCTGCTAAGTAGTAGAGAAATATATTTAGATTAGAAAAAAAACCAACTTCCTAACAATTAGAGCTATCTAAGAGTAGAGTAGGATGCTTTGGTAGGTAGTAAGTTCCTTTTCACTAGAAGTCTTCAAGCAGAGACTGTGTGGCTACTTATTGAGGACATTATCAAGGTAAGGATAAGAATAGATAACTTGTGATTCTGATGCCCCTCAACCATAATGTCAACTCTACTTTGTTAATGTAGAAGTGCTTTCTGAAAATTATTCTGAATGTAGAAAAGCATATCAATAATCTAGAAGAAACTATTTAAGAAAGATATTGGTTCATTCTAAAAGAACATGAAGTATTTTTATTCCTTTTTCATGCATTCTGACTGAAATTTAGCAGGTGCCACTCATGCATTTGTAAGTAAGGGGAATTGAATGGCCTTTATGTCCACTACTCTAGTTCCAGCAGTACTAGGTTCATTGGGGGATACCCCATAAGAAACAATTGTCAGTAGTCATTCCAGTTGAGTCTGGAGTGCCACCACGAGTCCAGGATAGAAAACCCAAGTATAGCAGAGACACCTTCAAAATAAGCTATGAAACAGTGTGGATGCTTTTGGATGTCCCTGTATGGATGCCCATGTTGTGGGACTCCATGGTATCTGGAATCTCTTTGAGATGAGCACTTTCTAATTAGGTCTCTAAGCAATGAACTGTTAGAGAATAATTTTCTTTCAGTCCTGAAAGTGACGTAAAAATGTCCCTTACATTCAAGGCCACTCTTACAGAATGGCAGAATAGGCAGGCATACAGGCAGGTAATCTGAAGCAGGTGTCAGGCAGTATTGGGATAAACCATACTAAGAAAATCCAGAAGGGGTTTCCAAGAGGACCTGCAAAGGTGAGCAAAGATTAAATGTTACAAGGGCAAAAGTTAGTTATTTTGAGGATGTGAAAATGAATGTAGGTCCCCAACTAGAAGATCAGTCCATCAGGAGAAGGAACAGGAAAGTCTATTCAACAAACTGAATTAAACTAAGATTTACTAAGCACTGTAAAGCACTGTTAGGTACTAGGGAATGCAAAGATAGAAACAAAATAGATATTTCATTCAAGGAATTTGCATTCTACTGGAAGGCAAGTTAAATCACTGGCAATACCAAACAAAGTCCAAGAGCCAGGGTAACTGTATTCAATGAGTCAGGCAGTTGATGGAAGTTCACGAAGTTCAGCTCAGGAAGATGAATGGTCAGCATTTAGAATATCCAATATCAAGTAATGAAGAAGAATATTGGTGAAATTAGTTAATAAACTGGAAATTTAGTCCCTAGCAAGGCTGGGAGGACAAGGTAAGGACCCTGTTATCGAAGAACTTTAGGGCAGTTATCAAGGGTTGAGAGGACTGGCAGTGAGAATGCCATTCTCCTTGTTTTAATCTTAGAAACATGAGAGGAGTAACAGACTTGCATGTAGTCAGTTCTCATTTTTGGCTTCAATTGTCTGGTAATTTGACCTGATAAGATTCACATTCAGATATTCCCAGGAGTGCACAAAGACATGTAGCCAAGTAGATTGTTATAAGGAAAACTCACTCTTCTGGGGATAGAGGAGACACACAAATTCCTTCAGTAGAGCAGAACATATACTTGAGGAATGGAGGGACTGGTCAGTAAATGTAATGGAGCCAACATCCCTAAGAACTGTGATTTTTTTTTTTTTTTTGTGGAGCTGATACCCAGAATCACTACTCTGAGAAATGTACTTAGCAGTGCTGAGAAGGCTGGACAGGACCAGGATAATCAGCAGTGCTTTGAACTCCTTGCTGAGGCTTTCTAAGTACAGCTGTATGGGGTCATTATTAGATGAATGAGACTGCAGCTCCCATGAATTGACTGCAGCTGTCAAGCTGGGCAGCTGTCTTGTTTACCCACCAATAAAACGTGGGGGTATTCAGAGCCAGGAGAGTAGTGCCTTTTTTTTTGGGACTGGTTCAGGACCACAGACAGCACCAGCTTGCCGTTGGCAATACTGACACAGTGTTGAGCTGATGAACTACTGACCTAGGACTCTTTGTATTCCCCTTGCCTAGGAACCTGGCATTAGTACCAATGTCTGAGGGAGGCAGGGTTGCGTCTAAATATGGGGGTTGGATGGCCACAGGGGTGAATGATCGTCGAATGCTAATATAGTCAGGAAAGATCATCAAGTGTTCACTCTCCTTAGATTCCTTAAGCACTTTCAAGTGGACTATGACTAGGGATGGGGTGTCACTCACTTTTTATCTGTTGTCTTCAGTATCTTTATAATAGCTATGGTTTTCTGTCTAGCTATAGATTGTTGCTTTTGCTTTTCAATGGCACTTCTTATTCATTCTAATCTAGTTACAAAGTTAGACCAGTTTCCATGGTGTTGTTTTCCTTGGATTCTGGTAGTCTGCATCAGCTCTCATGGGTGTCCCACTTTGATTCCACTGGGTAGGAGATAGAGGCAGACTTCAGATAGGTTTGTGCTGAAATTAAATCTTGTTATTGACTCCAAAGCACAAAGGGGAATTTCTTTCATGGATCTATTGGCTAAGAGCAAAGCATCCCTAGAGTTCTTATTTGTATTCCTATTGAAAGTCATCTCCTTTGGTTTAAATTTAAATTGTGGATTTTCAATAGGTTGCCTGATTGTTCAGGAAGGAGTAATGCTAGCCGATACCAAGTTCAGTCCAATGGCACATTATGGCCTGTGGCATTTCTAGCTCCTTGGGAAGTATGTGTTTCATTTGATTTTCTTTCCCTGGATCAGTGATTTCAAATACTATTTCTTGTTTAATCTCCTTGGCCAGGTGAAGCGTGTCTTTTGTGTTTTCTTTACTTCGTATTGAGATAGTGGTATTTTTCAGGGCTTATCCTTTTCCCTTGAGAAAGAAAGATTCTTTGGCCTCAGTTTCATCCAGTAGGTAAAGAAAAGTTACTGTTGCCTTATAGACTATGGCTTCCCACTTTTCTACTTAAAGAAGGAAGGTGTTTTCTCATTTTGGGAGCCAAGATTGGTTATTAAGACAACTGTATTTGGCTTTAAGTAGCCTTTTTGCTTTTATTCTCATAGTTATTATTTTCCTGACTTTCCTTACTTCACTTTGCTTACTTCAATTACTTCACATATGTTCATATGTTTTCATGTTTCTCTGAATTCTTTGTATTTGTCATTTCTTATAGTGATGATGATGATGATGATAATAATGATGATAACTTTTGTATAGCACTTACACATGTCAGGTACTGTGCTGTGTTTTACAATTGTTGTCTCATTTATTCCTCACAACAACCCTGGGAGGTAGGTGCTATTATTATTCTCATTTTACTGATGAAGAAACTGGGACAAACTGAACTTAAATGACTTGCCCAGGGTCACACAGATAGTAAGTGTCTGAGGCTAGATTGACTCCAGGCTTAGAGCTCTATCCACTGTGTCACCTAGCTGCCCTGTGTGTCTAATATTCCATTTCACTTACAAACCACAGTTCTTTTCACCATTCCCAATTGAGTGGGTTATGTCACACCTTTGAGCATCATGGCTGGGATAAGGCATAGTCCACTTTTACTGATTTCCATTGCTCTGAGCAATCATTCAGTCTTGGAGATGTTGACATAGTATTGACAGTATTCTCTATTCATATTCCACTAGGGAGTACCAGAATGAAGGGATTTACAGTATGTTGCTTTTCTCTTTAGGCTTCTAGATTTTCAAAATCCAGTCCATGCTGTCAGCAGAATCAACATCTACATACCTTTCATAAATAAAGGCTATATTTTAGTATGATGGCTATATGTTAGGTCAGACTCACCTGATAAAATACTTCTTGTTAATCAGTAATTCAATTGTAATATATGTGGAGTTTTACCAATGTAGGGTTGGGGGTAGGGTCCCAAGTGCAAGAATCAATTTTGATGTTTCTTTAGCAGATTTCAGAGGTTTAGGCATCTTTGAATGGATTCAGGAACTCTGACAATAGGTTTTGGGGGGCACTGGAATAACCCCAAATATTTGAGATATTATGGAAGGCTTTTGGCCCTACAAGTGTAACTATTCATAGCTTGATATCCATTCTTAGCTCTCCCAATGGGGCATATACTCTTCAGTAGACACTAAATCTCATCCTATAGCTTTGACAGGCAACCCTGACTTCTCAGGAGCTAAAACTTTAACTTCAGCAGTATGATAAGCAGAGAAAAATGAGGTTCAAAATCAAACAATGAGGGAGGCTAAAGGCTTAATTGATTACTCAGAAACCTCATTTATGCCATAAATACAATCTTCAAAGACAATCAGAAGGCACTGAACATTGCAAATATCAAACATTACAACCTAATAAACTGGCTACATCTTAACATAGAGGAAATGACTAGATATTGATGCAGGAGTTCAGAGTCATGTATTTTATGCAACCAAGTTAGAGCAAACTAGTTAGAACAAAGGCAAAAAACAATAGCAAATTAAAGCACAGGGAGGATGCACTGCATGAGATTACCAGAACTACTCCATGATTTGTTTAAACAATCTGACAATTTTTAAGAGAAGAAATGGTAAGAAGTTGACTCTAATGATGATCAGTTTTTTTTGCATTGGACCTGGGATTTCATGCTTTCAGAGAGCTACATCATAGTCAACTCACAGAACAACAAAAGGCAGTTGCAAAAAACAAAAATGAATGGAGAGCTTGATATGAGACCCAGCTGTACCAGAATTATGCTGAGTTTATTTTTAGATGAGCCTGGAAGATGGATAACAAATAGATGCAAAATAGAGCAAGTTTTCTAGTATTTCTATAGATGTCTATTCTCATCAATGATAGTGGAGCCAATGGATTCAGGTTCAACTACCTTACTGTATGATATACTATGTGAAGTGGCAATGACACCTAATGAGGTAAAGTTGGAAGGTACAGCAGGACCAGGTTAAAGACACGCAAGAGAAACCCATTCTGGAGGTGACATGCTTTTAAAAACAATTAGTAATTGATTTTTAATTAAAATATTTTATTGTATTTTCAGTTTTGAATTCTCTCCCTCCCCCCCCACTTTGAGAAGGCAAGAAAAACAAATACCATTATAAATATGTATAGTCATGCAAAACAAATTCCCATATTATCTGCCTTCCTCTCCCCAACAAAAAGAAAGAAAAAAATGCTTCAAATATGTACTCCATCATGAATCCATCGTTTCTCTATCTGGATGTGGATAACTTGGTTTATCATAAGTCTTTTGGAACTATAGTTGTTTATTGTGTTGATTAGAGTTCCTAAGTCTTTCAGAGTTAGTTATCTTTACAATATTGTTGCTATCATCCAAAAATTTCCCCTTGTTCTACTCACTTTGTATCAGTTCTTACAAATCTTCCCAATTTTTTGAAACTATCCCCTACAACATAATAATATTCCATCACCTTTATATACCATGACTTGTTCAGACATTCTCCAGTTGATAAGCATCCCTTCATTTTCCAATTCTTTGCTAACACAAAAAAGAGCTGCTTCTAAATATTTTTCTTTATACGAGCCCTTTTTTGGTTTATTGATCTTTTGGTGGGTATAGACCTAGTAGCAGTATCGCCGAGGCAAAGGGCATGCACAGTTACAAATTTTCTTAGTCATGGTTCCAAATTGCTTTTCAGAATGGTTGTATTAGGTCATAGCTCTACCAACATTGTATTAAGGTACATGTCTTCCTATAGCCCTTTTAGTACTTATGATTTTCTTTTTTGTCATCTTGAATGATCTGATGGGTGTGAGATGGTACCTCAGAGTTGTTTTCATTTTCATCTCCCTGATTATTAGTGATTTAGAACATTTGATAGCTTGGATTTCTTCCTTCAAAAACTGCCTATTCATATCTTTTGACCATTATCAAAGTCGCTAATTTTATGGATAACTCAAAGAGAGGAAAGTTTCAAAAGTATTGAAATGATATAGATGGTACTATTAGTATCACTCCCTGCCCCCAAAGTGTCTATGAGGACATTAGTGACTCATGATCCATATACCTACTTTTCTTCACACTTAAGAAATATTCTTTTTTAAAAATTAATTAATTTATTCTTAGTTTTCAACATTCACTTACATAAGCTTTTGAGTTTTAAATATTCTCTGCCTCCCTCTCAAGAAATATTCTTGATGAAAATATGGGGAACAGTTAGGATGATGCAGAAAATCAGCTTTGGAAGGGATTTCAGAGGTCACCTAATTCAACTTGAACTTGAACAAAAATCCTCTCTAACAGACAAAGAGTCATCCTAACTTTTGTTTACTGCCTTCTGTGAAGGGGAACCCATTACCTCCCAAAGTGGCCCATTTCACTTTTGCATAGCTTATTTAGTTATTAGAAAGTTTTTTCCCCTGGTATTAAGCTTAAATTTGCCTCTCTGTCACTTTCACTAATTGCTCTTAATTCTGCCTTTTGAGGATAAGAAAAAGAAATTGAATCCCCCTTTAAAAATTTTCTTATTTTGGTATCTAGTAGGTTAGCTACCCTTCCTACTTTTGTGTCACCTGCAAATTTGACAAGGATGTCATCCTTGTCTTTGCTCGTCTTTGATAAAAATGGGAAACAACACAGGATTAAGCATGTTTTGCAGATGATTTTCTATGGCAGACCACATGGTCATAATCATACAATTGACTGAGAGGTGTGGAGAAGATAAGATCCTTTAATTGTGAAGAGATTGATTAAGCCAATTACTGATTGCTTAAGTCTTGTCGATGCACACTGCAAGACTTTGTGTCCTTTAACATTTCTTTTGTGTGTATGAAATAAATTTCCTGTCCTGTACTTGATTCATGTTGTACAAAGTACCTTCCCAGTCCTCAATTTGGGGGAGACTCTAAATCTGAGCTGAAAGTCTCACTGAACCACTTTACAAGACAATAAATAAATATAAAGATTAAATGAGAAAAAAATTCCCTTGGTAGAACAAAATGAAAGTTTAGAGGAGTTTTGTGCACATTTTAAGATTATATCATTGACAAATATTGAGAAGAGGCTGACTAGGATGGTGAGTAGTTTTGAAATCATGTCATAGGAGGACTGGGTAAATGAATTGGGAATATTAAACTTCAGAAGAGAAAACATGGAGGTGACACAGAAGCTATCTTTAAACATTTGAAAGACTGTCTTGTAGAAGAGGGATTAAAATAATTCTGCTCAGCCCCAGAGGACTAGGATTAATGGGTGAATGTTACAGAGGAAGATTTTGGTTTAATGTAAGAAAAAACTTCCTGTCAGAGTTATCCAGAAGTGGAAGGGCTGCCTTGGGAGCTAGTGAGTTCTTTCTTACTACTAGTGTCAAGAACACGTTTGATAAACATTTATAGATGACACCTGAGTTGAAGAAGGCTCACAGCAACTGGTTGTTATTGATTATCCCAAGGCTATAAAGGAGTTCTTAGAGTCTTATTCTGATGCACTATATATGAGGATGATTAATAGAGCATAGTGCTTTTAGTATGGGTGATTGAGCTGATATAGAAAGTAGTGGAATGAATCCAAGGGCATGAGAGTATGCAGTGTGTTGTGAGTAAGTGTGTTAAGATGTGAGTTCCTGACAATTTGTTTTTGTCTTTGAGTGTGGATCCCAGGTGGGTCTGTGATTCTTTGAATGTTCAAATGGCCCCTTGGGAAGACATCAATTTATGCAGCATGGGAAGACTAACCATTAAAGTAGCATGCCTGTGAGATTGAGGATGGCCTTGTCCTAATGTCATTTTTTTAGAATGATTCTGGCATCTTGAAAGAATGATGACAAATCTAACATATTGTGCCTGGATGACAGACTGACCCCCTCATTGATCCCTTCATACAAAAGAGAGAGAGAAAGGAGTATATACATAACTTGACCCTAAATGAAAACTAGTCCATGACACTCACTTTTCCTGCTTAACTTCTCAAACACTTCATATGTTGGATGGCTCCATTTCTTTACCATGCATTCTTGCCTCATCCCTTTGAAATCAAGTTTGTGTCCCTACCACTATAATGAAAGAGTCCAGATAATCAAATATTAGCTTATGGACTAGACCTGTGGTTTCATTCATATATAGAACTTTTGGGTGGGGAAAATCCCCATACCAATGCAGATCAACATCTTCTCTGTAACTTAGAGTCTTAGAGAGTTGACTAGGGTATGGAGAGATTAAAGGATTTGCCCAGGGTTACAGACTACATTGTCTCAAATGTGTCACATTATACAATGACCTCTGTTTTCAGTCTTTATTCTCCTTGATGTCTGTAGCATTTGATACTGTTGACCATCTTTGGAGAGGAGAGAGAGGGAAGCTGGAAAGGGTATAAGGATGAGGATAATTTATTTTTAGTGCTGAGGAGACCAGAGTATGCAGGTAATGCAGATAGGTGGTGCAGTGGATAGAGTGCCAGGACTGAAGACATGAAGACTCATCTTCCTGAGTTCAAATCTGGCCGCAGACACTTATTAGCCATGTGACCCTGAGCAAATCACTCAACCCTGCTTGCCTCAGTTTCCTCATCTGTAAAAAGAGCTGGAGAAAATGTTAAACTACTCCAGTATCTTTGCCAAGAAAACCCCAAATAGGGTCACAGAGAGTCAGTCAGAACTGAAAACAACTGAACAACAACAGAAGGAAAGGAGCCAATGGAGAAAGTTCAAATATTCACAGTAGAAGAAAACTATTTGGAACAAGATCTTGGATGAGGTGGGAAGGAGAGATCAAGGAGGATTAAAGAGGAGCAGGAAATCTATCTTCAATGATCAGATGGAAGAAGGAAAGAGTGGGTAAAAACAAAGTGGAGAAGTTTTGAGGAATGTAGGAGGAGATTGGAGGGATCCCACATTAAATGATATCACTCTTTCTGGTGAAAGTCATTTATTGTAAATACTAGGCATGGGTGTGTGATTGGGGCCATGGGATCATGCTATTCATAGTAGGAAGGGATATTAGAGAAATTTAATTCAAGCCCTTGAGTTTATAGATAAAGGAACTGAGGTATAAAGAAGCTAAATGACACATATAAAGTCATATCAATAGTAAATAGCAGAACTGGAATTTGAACCCACATGTTCTGATTCCAAATTCAGTACTTTCTTTGGATGATTTTAATTTATGTTTTCTTTTTTTTTCCTTTTTTTGGTGAGGCAATGGGGTTAAGTGACTTGCCTAGATTCACACAGCTAGTATGTGTTATGTGTCTGAGGCCGGATTTGAACTCAGGTCCTCCTGACTTCAGGGCTGGTGCTGTATCCACTGTGCCACCTAGCTGCCCCTATATTTTCTTTTAAAAACACTCATTGATATCTTATATTTTTACACCACCTTCAGTCTTGAATATATTCCTTCCTCTTTCCTTACCCAGGGAGCCATTGATTGTAACAAAGAATAAAAATGAAAGAGTAAAAAAAAGCAGATCAATAAAACTATCCATCACAGTTACTGAGTCTGACATTAAATTCAATGTTCCATATCCATAGTCCCTAACCTCTGCAAAAAACGAAGGTAAAATTTATCATTTCTTCTCTGGTGCCAAACTTGGTCATAATTGGTTCATTTTCATTGTTGTTGTAGTTGTTATTCTTTCCCTTTTACATTGCTGTCATTGTCTATATTCTTTTCTTGATTGTGCTTACTTCAATTTGAATCAATTCATCTAAGTCTTTCTGTGCTTTTTTGATTCTTTGTATTCATTTTCTAATGTTCTCTTTCACAATATTCTCTATTATACTAAGGGGAGAAATAAAAAGGTGCTTAGAAATAAGAAGCACATTATTCTGAAAAGAGTGCTGGATTCAGAGTCAAAAGACTTAGATTAGGGTTTTGTCAGTTGCTGCTTTGTAATTTTGGACTAATCATTAAACCCCTCTCAGACTTAGTTTCCTCTTCATGAAATAAAGGCATAGATTAAATGATCTCTAAGGTTCTTTCTAGTTCTGTATTCAGTGATCTATAATCACGTAATCAGTCAATAAACATTCATTAATCACTTTCTGTGTGCCACTGTGTTAAGCTTAGAATTATAAAGAAAGGGGAAAGTTTGGTCTCTGCCCTTTAGAAGCTCATGTTGCAATGGCAGAGTTAACATGCAAATAACTAGGTAAATACAAGACATATACAGAGCAAATGGAAGGTAGTTAGGGAGAATGGCACTAGTGGGGGTGGCATTAAGGATGGGAAAGACCTCTTGCAGAAGGCAAGATTTGAGCTGAATTTTGAATAAAGCTAGGAAGTGGAGGGGAGGAGGGAGAGTACTTCAGATATGGGGGATATCCAGTAAAAAGGTAGTCTAGAGATGGAGTACAGTGTGTGGGCCAGTATAGCTGGGCAATAGATTGTATGGAGGGAAACTAAGTATAAGAAGACTGGGAAGGTAGCATGGGGTCAGGTTGTGAAGGACTTTAAGTGCCAAAAAGAGCATTTTCTATTTAATCGAGGAGATAATAAAGTTTGGGACTGCTATGGTGAAGAATGAAATAGGGACTTGGTAAATGTATAGGAGAAGATTATTGAACAGCAGGAAGGATACACATGGGAAGTCTTGCCATCTACACTGTTGCTATACCCTAGGGATCATGGCATCTTGCTATCTTCCGTAGAGCTGAACTATCTTGTCCATGCTATCTTCCTTTATTAGAGTGTGAGCTCTGTGAGGCTTGTGTTTATATCTCTGGCACTTAGCACGGTGCCTGACACATAATAAACACTTATTAACTGCTTTTTTCCTCATTCCTATGTGTCATAAATTCATATCAGTTGAAATCTGCTTTATTATACTTTCTCCCATGACACTTAGAAGCCTCATGGTAAGTGTAGGAAAACTGGCTGGTCAAGGTAACAGGGATGAGAATTCTTTGGTGAGACATGGCAGTGGAAGGTTAAGAGAACAATACAATGGTTACCAAAATATTAAGGTGGCAGACAGACCATGGGATCCAGGTTGTATACAGAGACAAGAAAGGCCAGTATGGGTGGAGAGAGGCTTGGAAATCAGTAGGTGAAGGGTTCTGAGGATTTGCCTCTTCCTTCAAAACCTGCTCCTCCTTTTAACTTCTCTACCCACCAGCTCCAAATCTCAGATTCATTCTTATATTTCTCCTTTTTTCTTTCTTGCCTTTATATCTGGTTAGTTGCCAGTCTGGTTGAGACTATTTTGGTATTTTGTATCTATACTCTCCTTTCCACTCCAACTGTCATCATCCTAGTTCAGGTCCTTATCACCTTTTGCCTAGAATACTGTAATAGCTTCCTCACTGGTCTTCTTGCTCCTTCTCCCTTTTCTGATCCATTCATGATAATCACTGTCAAAGTAATCTTCCTAATGCACAAATCTCACCACATCACTCCTCTATTCCAAAACCTTGAGTGATACTACATCATTTATAGGATAAAATATAGTCTCCTTATTTTAGCATTCAGAGACATCCATGGTTTAGCTTCCATTCATCTACATTGGCTGCATTATCTTATAGCAATCACATTCAAGCATTCTATGGTTCAAACATATTGAAATCATCATTCTATTTCAATATCATCCTGCCCTTTTATACTGTGATACGTTTGAGCACATCATCCACCGGGCCTAGAACATACTTCCTACCATCTTTTTCACATTCTTCTCAATTGCAAGTTCTAGTTAAGGTGTCACTTTGTCTATGATGCCTTATTTGATTCTCTGAACCAGAAGTGATCCCTTCCTCCTTGAATCTCAAAGGACATTCTGGCCTTTCTTTTCCTCATAGGCATTTCCTCACTAACCTTCCCCTTGAGGACATAGACTGTACCATTTTTCATCCTTGTATACCCAGAGACCAGGTCTGGGTCTTGCTTATACTAGATGCTCAATAAGTGTTTGTTGAATGGAAGTTTCATTGTGAGCAATAGTACTTCCACAGCTGATTTCAGTTTTTATGATGAAAAACAGAATACAAAAATAGCTTTTATTTTTTGCTTCAGGTTTGCTTACAGATAAACTGAGCTAAATGGCTTTTTTTTTGAGTAGTAAATGGTGAGTCAGCCCTGTCCAGAAAGATCTCACTAATTCTGGTGAATATGAATTTGGTCCCACTTTAGTTCAAAATTGTTTGCAATGACTCACATAAGTACTGAGATTTGCTTCTTGCTAGAAAACAAAACCCCTGAAAGTCAAGAAATGTAGTAATATGGTTTTACAAGGACCCAGCTTAATCTTCCTGTCAACAGTATGATGCTTTGCACTAACTGCACTGCTTAATGACTGATCTCCTTGTTGAAATAATTAATTTATTAGTTGAGAATATGAGTGAAGGTTAATGTAATTTATTTATTTTTAAAAAATTTATTTTAGTTTCAATTTATGGAATAAAGCAAGCATTTCCATAACACAGTATAATGAAAACGATGATTGCACATGAAACTGCAGATCTGTTACGGACAACTTGATATTCTTTTTAAATACATAATAAAATTATCATGCAAATTTCTTGTTTTCCTTTTTTTCTTCCCTTCCCCACCCGCCCTAGAGATGGCTACTACTAGACACAAATTATTGTATACATACTTCTATTTATCAGTTCTTTCTCTGGTTGTAGATAGCATCTTTCTTCATATGTCCTGTATTGCTAATTTGGGTATATGTAATAGTCAAAATGATTTATTTGATCAAAGTTATTCTTAAAATAATGTTGCTGTTACTGTATACAATGTTCTCTTGGTTCTGCTCAAAATGTAATTTAAAAAATAAGAATGTAGTAGATATAGGGATAGCTTTGGAGCCAGAAAGATATGGGTTCAAGCCTTGTTTCTAAAACATTGTAGGTGTATGACCATAGGTAAGTCATTTGCCTCCAAGTTGCTTTTCTTTAGCAGTAGAGGCAATCTGTATTAATGGAGGTAGTTTCCATTCCAGTTCCTCCCATAGATGATGTCACAGATCCATTCCAAAAAACCAAAACAACCCCCTCCCCCAATTCCACTTTTTATAACATTAGCTCAGTTATATTTTTCTCATGGAAAATAATTTATGCTAAAATTACATTAACATAGTCTATGTAGGAAGCATTATGGACACCAGAAAATATTTGGAGCAGTCATGGATTATAAAATCTGTTGTGACAGACATTAAATTTGATTCTAAATTCTGGCAGTGGAAAAAGGATGAAGTAGATAAACAACATATGTCTATTTACTGTGCTGAACATCCCCAGTAAAAACAGGTCAAAATTATTCAGCAGGAAAAAAAGTGATAATTGGCTGAGTGTGAGTGGAGCCTATGTTTTCCTCAACTTCAGTTGGTTTTTGCTGCCTCCATTTCTGGGTGCTGAGGCATTCTGAGAAGGCACACATTTCATAGCACAGCCCTGTGCCTGTGCTCTCGCACATGTGGCAGCCAAATGCCTTCAGGCTCCTTTCCTTGCTGGCATGACAATTCACATTAAGTTGGCTTTGCTCGCTCTCAGCTCCTGGCCCAGACTTCCCTTCTCCTCCTGGTCCTGCTTCCCCTTTTGGAATGGTTCCCATTTACCCTTCGGATTCAGGCCCTTCTTTTTCTCTTGGGCTTTGCTCTGTCCATCCTTCCTATTCCTGTCTTATGTCCTGTTTCTACCCTGCTTATACATGTTTCTATTTCTTTTCCTTTCTCTTGCTTATCATTCCCCTTGTCAACAATGTTTTTCTTCTTAGCAGTGCTATCTTTCCTGAACCCAATTCACTTTCATACTCCTAGGCTTGCTTTTAGTACTAAAATAATTTTGCATTCCTTGCTCAACCTCATATGAATCCTTATGTTTGTAATAGGTGACTGAGAAGAAGAGCATTCCCTTTGTCTATCTATGAGGATATTTCAATTTATTCCCCCAAATCATAAAAATTATCTGAAATTCCCCCAAGACCTCCTTAGGCATGACAATTTAAGTTGGGGCTCTTTTTCCTTACCTCCACCTCTTAAAATCCATGACTTCCTTCAAGACTAAGCTCAAATATCACCATTTTCAGGAGACTTTTTTTCTCTTTTTTAGGCAATTGGGGTTAAGTGACTTGTCCAGGGTCACACAGCTAGTAAGTGTCAAGTGTTTGGTCTCAGGCCAGATTTGAACTCAGGACCTCCTGACTTCAGGGCCAGTGCTCTATCCACTGTGCCATCTAACTGTCCCTTCAGGAGACTTTTTCTACTTGCCCCCCCTTTCCCCACCAGGTACTGCTGCCAGTCATGCAGGGGTGGGGAACCTATGGCCTTGAGGCCACAATAGCCTTCTAGGTCCTTGGGGACAGCCTTTTGACTAAGTCCAAGTTAGAACAAATCCTTTTATTAAGAGGATTTCTTCTGTGAAGTTTGGATTCAGTCAAAGGGGCATCCTTGAGGACCTAGAGGGTCACATGTGGCCTTGAGGCCACAGGTTCCCCACTCCTGTGCCAGTGCACTCCCTTATAAGGTTACCTTTCCTCTAGTTTGCTTGTATCTTTTGTATTTCTGTTTATGTACATGCTATCTATACCCTTACAATTTAAGTTCCTCAAGGCAGGAACTGTTTTTGATATTTTTTATTTCCAGTCCTTAGCATAGTGCCTAGCACATAGCAAGCGCTTAATAAATGCTGATTGATTGATTGATTTAAGTGGAAGGGTATGATTTTGCCACAGGCATTGTATATTTGCTAAAGGAACAGTCTTAGTTCATTGCAACATTTCCTTGGGATGTGGATATCTCATTGGAATATAGAAAGACTGAGTGTATAGGATGAGAGCGGGTACCCCTCAGCTTTATGTTTATGTTATGTTCAGTTTAAGGTTATGTTCAGTTCAAAAGTTGCCTCCAATCATCTATTAAAATAATAACTTATATCTCTGAGTACACATGCAATAGACCCCTGTGGTTCTTTCTTGTTAGGGCAATAAGTCCTGTGGGTCCACCTGGAAGCCATGGTTGCCACCAAGTTGAGAATTGGGAGGACTAGAGGTAGATCTGAAATGGTGACTGTAGAACAGGCAGAGATGAGAGGAAGAATAACATATACGGTGAGAAAAAGAGTGAAAGGGGGAAATCCTTCACACTGCTGCTACATTTGTCTTACTAATGCATTCTTCTGCTCGAAACCTTTACTTGACTCCCAAGTAAAGTCCAAACTCTTAAGGCTGGCATTCAAGGCCCTTTACTACCTATAGTTTACCTACCTTTCCAGCCATGTCTCTCACTATTCCCCTCTATAAGTGCTGTGCTCCAGCCAAACTAGAATACTCCTTGTCTCTCGTGTACATCTCATCCCTGTACTCATGCTGTTCCTTTTGCCTGGAATGTCCATCTGTACTCTTGAAATCTTTCCTAATTATCTTTTATGACCCAGCTAAAATGCTCTAGGCATTTTAGAATACTCTAAAATCCTCCAAGAAGTTTTCCCATATTCCCTAGCTCAAAATGATCTTACCTTCCACTGATGTTTCAGAGTGCTTTGCAGCTGTCTTATGATCAAATGAAATAATATGGGTAAAGTGCTTTGCAAACTTTCAAGCATAATATGAACAGAAGTGACTATACTCTTATGTTCTACAGTCTATATTATATAATAGGTATACATTTATAGAGTTATATAATATAATACATGCACATATTAAATATATAAAATTATATGTTTATATATTATATTTCCCCTGTAAGATTGTAGATCCCATGAAGGCAGGTACTAAGCCTTCTTTTCTTCTTTTTTAAAAATTCAATTTTATTTTTTCAGTTCTGAATTCTCTCCCTTCTATCAGATCCATTGAGAAAACGAGAAGAACACAACCCATTACAAATACATATAACATAGTTAAGCAAAACAAGTTCTCACTTTAGCCATGTCCAAAAAAATACTCTTCAATCTGCACTCTGAGTCCATCACCACTCTGGAGGTGTACAGAATGCTATGTTTTAATTTTCTTTGTGTTTTCCATATTATAGTTCATTGAACTTAGTAGGTCTTTAATAAATGGCTTTTGAATGAATGAATGATGACATGAAAATGAACTTTGAGGGCATGGTGGGAAGTGGGTTTTGAGCAGCAATCAAAAAATAGATACAGTGTAAAAATAGTGAGAGATTGAAGAGATAGAATAGCAAGTGACTTTTGGAGGCTTTGGTAGACAGAGGGTAACAGAACAGGGAAATACAGATGAGGCAGTTCTGAAAGTGAAATGGAGAAGAAAATGTGAGAACAGAGAAAGAATGAAAAGGAAATGGGCAGAACCAAGAGAACATTGTATACATTAACGGCACAATTATTTTAAGAGTGACTTTGAGCAAATAAGTTGTTTTGTTTATTATTAATACCCAAATTAACTATAAAGGACATATGAAGAAAGACATTACCTATATCCAGAGAAAGAACTGATAAATAAAAGTAGGTATAGAATAATTTAAGATATATAATATATATATATATATATACATATACATACACACACACATATACACATATATACCTATTCGTGTCTTTTGTGTATAATGGTAGCCAGCTCTCCAGGGTGGGGCAGGAGAGGGAAGAAAAAAATACATGATAATTTTGTTGTATATTTGAAAGGAATAGCAAGTTGTGCATAATAGATTTGCAGTTTCATGTACAATCATCTTTTTTATTGTACTGTGTTATGGAAATGCTTTAATTCCATAAATTAAAAATAAAATAAACAAAGGAAATGGGAAATATAAAACTGAATAAATGGCAGATAGACTTTGCATTCCTTTAAACTGGAGTCAACTAGTAAATTGGGTTGGAAACAAGGTATCAGGAGGTAGGAGTGATAGAAAATGAAGTTAAGAGCAGAGAGGAATAGAAGCTAATGATATGTACTGAAGGTTGGAAAACAGAGAAATCTGCTGGTAGAGGGTGATGGGAGATGAGGGTGGAAGTGAAGGTAAGAGAGAAGGTAAATGAATGTATAGAAGAAGAATCAGACAAGATGTGAAGAGTAGGATTGAGGAGAGACAGAAAATGAGAAGACATGAGAGACAGATAAACATGAAATATGGGAGTAAAAGATAAGCTCGTGGAAAATTTACCAACATAATTGAAAATTTTTATAGATTTTTGCTAATCCACATACCATGGTTGTAGACTTCACTCTTTTCAGCGTAGGTGGACTGAGGTCTTTGAAAACATGTTGCTCCCTTTAAGCTAACACCTTTAGAATGGATATTGGCAACTCATGGTCGCAAATATATTCCCAGTGAATTCTTGATTGCTCCTGAGGTTTCTGAGGTTGATGGTGGAGGAAGAGAATGACCTGTGCTGCTAATGCAGAATGCAATCATCATGTCAAGACCCCTAGCCTGACCTCTTTCTTGCGTTACTCTTTCTCCTTAGAACTCAGAGCACTCATTTTTTGTCTATGCCAGGCGTTTGGCAATTAATTGGGAACTGCCTTGTGACATGTCTTGATTGGTATTTAACTTGTATACTTATGGCATAAACTCCTTGAGTGGAGAGGCTATGCCATGTTTCTTTGTATAACTCACAGCTTTGTAGTGCCTTGCACATAATAGATGCAAATTACTTATTGGTTGATTTTCTTTTCACTTTATTGTCACCATAATCTTAATCTCCAGCTTCTAATAAAGCTAGTCCTGACGTCTTTCTACTTTTGTAAACTAGCTTTTCATCAGGAGGTAGTCTTGTGCTCTGCTCGGTATGCTTTCTGTTATTTGTAGTGTGACTCTGGGTTAGAACAAGTTTGGCCTTGAAAAGGAACCCAGCATGGTATAGTGAAAAGAATAGTGAGTTAGGCCTCAGCTGACGCAGGTTCTAGTTTTAGATGTCAGTAATTACATTGCTTTGGAGTCACTTGAACCTCTCGACTCAGTTTCTTCACTCGTAAAAATGGATATAACATTACTTGTTTTTACTAATTTCTTGGTGACACTCCTTATAAAATACAGAGTATCATACGAAGTAGTATTATAGTAAGGCTGAAAGGACTTAATTTCCTTTGTAGAACTATGAGAAACAGGAGCAGAATGTCATATACCCACTTCATGTCCTTGCTTACAAATTCTCAGGAATCAATCGCTGAGCATAAGTAACAGGAAATATAATATTTATTTTTATTTTTAATAATATTTTATTTTCCCCCAACTGCATGTTTTGAGTTCCAAATTCTTTTTTTTATTGTTCATTTTTTGAAAAAAATTTTGAGTTCCAAATTCTGTCCCTCTCTACTTCCTCTCCCTTCTCTCTGAAAAGGTAAGCAATCTAAAATAGGCTATACATGTGCACTCATGTAAAACATTCAGGAAATGGAATCTTATATGGTGACCTGTGATCAAAAGGCAGAAATAATTACCCAAGATAGGGAGTTAAAATTCAGGAACTAGAAATAAGCATATTCAGGCAGGGATGGAGTGAGCACTAAATACAGCTTTCTCCAAATCAGAATTCTTTTTCATCTCCACCATTCTGTTAGGTTCAAAGTCCTATCATTTCTCCTTAGAAAAAAGCTGTAATAGTAACAATGATCAATTGTGAAAGACTTAGCTACTTAATCAGTACAATGATCCAAGACAATCCCATAGGACCCATAATGAAAAATGCTATTCACCTCTAGAGAGAGAACTGAGAAACTCTGAGAGTAGATTGAAGCATACCTTTTTCCACTTTATTTTTCTTGCAACATGGCGAATATGGAAATATTTTTTGCATGACTTCACATGTATAATTGATATCATATGGCTTGACTTCTCAATAGGTGTGGGAAGTGTGGGAGGGAGGAGGAGAATTTGGAACTCAAAATATAAAAAAAGTTAAAAAAATAAATAGTTAAAAGCTGTAACTAGCAATCTTTTCAGCTAGGGCAAGTGGCATGCAAACTTTTTTCAAATCATCTTTTAAAAGATAAACTTGTTTGAGAGAGTGCCTTTGGACTCTTCATAGTAGTACAAGGTGGATTGTGAAAAGGAGTTGGGGTTACTGGGAGGAAATGGGGGACAAGGAGGCACTCATTTGGGTAACAGTTATCCAGAGTAAGGGCAGGAAGAAACGTACCATGACAGCTATTTATCATCACTAATTAGGCACTAATTAAGGGCAGCTTGGCATGGTGGATAGGAAAGCAGCCTTGGAGTAAGAAAGATCCAGGTTCAGGTCTGGACTCACATACTTATTGCTTATGTGACTCTGAGCAAATCACTTAACCACTCAGGGCCCAAGGCCATTCTCTATAAGACTATTAGTTTCAGAGAAGCTGCTGATCTATATTGGCAGAGGGAAATTCTTTGGTGGTGGTTCACTAACCCAGCAAAATTTTGGGTCTGGACCAAAAAGCCCCCCCAAACTAAACTCAATTTCTTTTATTCTGCTAAGAGCTGTTAGTATCCCCTGAAGTGGCACCTCTGGGGCACCTCATCCTAAGTGCTGGTCTGCTTAAAAATCTTTCATTCTCTATATTTTTCACCCCATATAGTCACCATCCTATTTAGAACTTTACCAATTTTTTTCTACCTTATTTGATCTGTCCAGCAGATCACTGCCTGACTAATTTTCTTTAACCACCATTTTAAAGAAACTTTGACTAGTTTCATATTAACTATAGCATCAAACCTACCTAACCCTGGCTTCTTTGGTCACAAGCCCTTTATAATCTTGTCCTACTTTAGATATCCAAGTGAATTGATGCAGATCGAAGGCAGCAGAACTAACAAAACTGTACAGAATGATGACACCAAAGGAGCTTACAGTCTAATGGGGGAGACAACAGATAAACAATTATGTGCAAACAAGCTATGTACAGGGTAAATTGGAAATAACCAACAGAGGGAAGGAACTAGAATTAAGGATCATTAGGAGAGGTTTCTTGGAGAAGGGCTTTTTTTTTAGCTAGGGCTTGAAGGAAGTTGGGGAAGCCAGGAGAGAGAGATGAGGGGGGAGAGAGAGAGAGAGAGAGAGAGAGAGAGAGAGAGAGAGAGAGAGAGAGAGAGAGAGAGAGAGAGAGAGAGAGCATTCCAGATGTGGGGGACAGCCAGTGAAAATACCTGGAGTCTGGGAGTCTGGAGAGGGATTATCTGGTATGAGGAACAGAAAGGAGCTCAGTATCACTGGATAAAAAAAGTATCTGAGGTTAAGTGTAATAAGACTGGAAAGGCAGAAGGGGGTCAGGTTACAAAGGACTTTGACTATCAAACAGAGGATTTTATATTGATCCTGAAGGTGATAGGGAGTCACTGAAGTTTATTGAGTGTGCATGGTGGTGGTGGTTGGGGGTGGGGGATGACATTGTCAGACCTGCTCTTCAGGAAGATTAATTTTACAGCTGAGTGGAGGATGGACAGGAGTAGGGAGAGACTTGAGGCAGGAAGAATGACCAAAAGGCTGTTGTGATAGACCAGTAGTCAGGTGATGAGGAACTTTATCAGGATGACAGCAGTTTCAGAAAAGAGAAGGAAGTGGAGACAAAATTTGTTATGAAAGCAAAATTGACAGGATTTGGCAACAGATTGACACCTAGATTATAAACCTGGGTGACTGGGAGGATGATGGTGCCCTCAGCAGGAATAGGGAAGTTTTGAAGTGGGGAGGGTTTGGAGGGTATAATCTACTGGAACAGCTGTAGAATGGGTTAGCCCCCAAAACATCAGTGCAGAAGTCTTACTTCTGACTGCTTTTATCTGCTGTCTGCATGCAGCTTTAGAGTGGGAGAGAAGCTGATGCAGTCCTCAGGGGCTATTGTTTGTATCTGCCTTTTGTATACTCTACAGATTAGTTGACCTGATTTTCTTAATAGTTATAAATCACATTTACAAATCATTTCAAGGTTTATAAAGCTCTTTCCTAAGTAGTGTAAGTATTTATTATTATTCCCATTTTACAGATGAAGAAACAAAGGCTCAGACTGATTAAGAGTCCTATATCTATTAAATATCAGAGCACAGACTTGAACACATTGGTAATAACCACAGCTTGTATTTATATAATGCTTTAAGATTTGTAAAAAACAAAAACAAAAACTTTTTACATAACACCTAGCATTCATATAATACTTTACAAGTTTTATCTCATTTTATTTTCACAATAACCTTGGTAGGTAGATGCTATTATTTTCCCCATCTCACAGTTGAAGAAATCAATGCAAGCAGAGGGTAAGTGACTTGCTCAGATTTACATAGCTAGAATTTGAACTCGGATCTTCTTGACTCCAGGTCCAGTACTCTATTTACTAAGCCATCTAGGTCACACAGCTAGGAAGTATTTAAGGCTGAATTTGAACTCGGGTCTTCCTGACTTCAGGTCTGGTGCTTCTGACTTCATGATTGCTTCTGATTCTCTTATTACTAGATAAGTGTCAAGCATTATACCAAGCTCGTTGTCTTGATGCTCTTTTGTTGTGGTGTTTTCTAATTTCCCAGGACCCTGCAGCAGTGATTCTTCCTTTCTGTCTAGGGAGAATACTGATCACAGCTGCTAGGATGTATACATCTTGAAACAGATCTGGAATCGCTAGTATAAGTTCAAATCCACACACATTGGGAATCTTAGGATTGTCCCAGTAGGTTTGCCTGGTGTTGATCCTGGGGAGTGGTTTCACTAAATGAGAAATGTATGAATTACCTAAAAGGGAATGCATATTTTCCTTTCCTTTGGTAGACAGACAGATTGTATTTAGCCTATCTGAGGTTGTCCAGATTATTTTTGACCACTTTGAGCCTTTGTTTCATCATCTGCCAAATATACTTTGTGCAGACATTTCAAGGGTTGAATGAGCTAATATATGTGCTGTAATTTCAGTGCACATGTAATGAATCCTTGTTGAATGAATGGGAAATATGAATGTAAAGGCTGTTGATGGTCTTAAAACAGCATCTTGCCAAGCTAAAGAAAATACTGAAACAGGATATGAGGTGCGATCCTAGTGGTAGAGCTGGGTGGACCTCAAAGGCTATCTCACCCAATCCCCTCATTATAGAGATGAGGAAACTGAGGCCTGGGGAGGTGACTTATCTGAGGGAGAATTTGAACTCAGGTCCTGCTATGTACTGGATGCTTTAATATTTTTTGGTCTACCCCTGTCGTTTCATTATGTTAATGCAGAATTGCAACTTCTCTACAACATATGACCTTAGAAAGTTTCTTGGGAGTACTGAGAGGTTATATGAATCGTCCAGGTTCACACAGCCAAGTCAGTTTAAAAGGCAAGACTTGAACCCAGATCTTTATGACTCTGAAGCTGACCCTCTCTTCACAATGCTGCACTGCCTCTCTACAGGATGCTTCACTGTTCCTATAAGGTGGTGCTTAGAATGAACAAAAGGCTATCACGATAGGTGATGAGGGCCTTCACCTATCAGAAGAGAGAAGAAGGTAGATACAAGAGATGTTATGAAGGTAAAATTGATAGGACTTGACCTGGGTGACTGAGGGGATGGTGGTGCCATCATAACAATAGGGAAGGTAGGAAGAGGGGAAAGTTTTTGGGGAAAGATAATGGCCTCAGTTTTAGACATGTTGAGTTTAAGATGTCTCAGGACAACCAGTTCAAAATGTCCCATAAGATAGTTGGAGATACAAGCCTGGAGGTTAGCAAGAGTTAGGGTTGGATAAGTAGATTTGAGATTCATCAGTGCAGAGATGATAATTGAATCCATGGGAGCCGATGAAATCACCAAGTGAAATAACATAGAGAAGGAAGAGAAGAAGGCAAGGAAAAACCCTTGTGGGACACCTCACAGTCAGTGAATGTGACCTGGATGAAGACCCAACAAAGGAGAATGAGTAGGAGTAATCAGATTAGATGAGAACCAAGTGGAGAGTAGTGTGATGAAAACCGAGAGAGCGTAAAGTGCCCAGGAGAAGACAGTGACTGACAGTGTCAAAGGCTATAGAGAGGTCAGAAAGGGCAAGGACTGAGAAAAGTCTGTTAGATTTGGCAATGAAGAGAGAACAAGGAGAGAACAGATTTGGTTGAACGATAGCAGACAGTTAAGACGAGATTGAGAAGGAAACTAGTAGAGGCACCTTTTATAGATGGCCTTCTCAAGATATTTAGTCATAAAAGAGAGGAGAGATATGGGATAATGGCTATTGGGGATGTATAGATATTTAGCACGTTACAACCAGTTTTTAAAAATCATAACATTTTATCATATAGCCCTGATCTACCTACAGTAAACATGCTCTAAAATTTTTACAACAGCAACCAGGTATAAATAGGCATGCTCTTGCTTTAATTGTCCAGAGACTAGGAGGGCCAACTCAACAGGTACAAGTGGCTCAAATCCTAACCCAATTGCATTGTTGCTGTTGTAACGGTGAGTTAGAAATAACAAGCTGTTATAGGACGGTTACCCTCTCTCTCACTCGCATTGTTCTGCTCAGTTTGTATAATATGGTGACTCTGAGTTTTACCTCATAAGACTGTCTTAGAGTCAGAGGACTTGGGCTTAAATCTTTGCTCTTCTCCTTTCTCATTGTGTGATCTTGGGCAAATCACTTAACCTGTTTGGATGTCTATTTTCTCATCTGTAAAAATAAGATATCGGATTGGTGATCTCTAAGTATATGCCCTTATAATCTGCTTCTTTTTTTTCTACACCAATAAGATTTCTTTTGGCCTTCATATTTTCAGATTGAAGAACCCTAATTTAAACAACAACAACAGCAACAAACTCTACCTGTTTTCATGTCAGTTCTGACCCCTAAATCAGGCATTTGTAGTCACTTGCTTTACTAGAGTCCTGATTTCTTAGAACTGGATAGGATAGCACAGATTATTTAGTTCAACTCATATGTGAGTATGAGTCCCCTGTAAGATAGCTCTGACAGGTAGTCATCCATCTAATTTCTGCTTGAAGGCCTCCAGTAACATGAAACATATTACCTCTCATCAGCCCATTTTACTTTTAGACAGTTGTTAATTGTTAGAAATCTTTTCTTTATATAAGCCAAATTTTTCCTTCCTATAACTTCCATTCTTTTGGTCCCCTAGGTGAACCAAAGGAAAAAAAAACCTAAAAACATTCTATTGTGCCTTCCACATGATAGTCCTATGAACATTCAAGAACAGTAATTATATCCTCATTAAGACAATGTGGTATAGTTCCCCGATTGATGGGCATCCCCTCAATTTCATTTTCTTTACCACCACAAAAAGAGCTGATTTAGATATTTTTGTACATACAAGTCCTTTCCTCTTTCCTTTGCTCTCTTTGGGATAGTAGTGGCATAGCAGGATCAAGGGGTACACTCAGCTTAATAGCCCTTTGAGCATAGTTCCAAATTGTTCTCCAGAATGGTTGGACCAGTTCATACTCCACCAACAATGCAATAGTGTATCTGTTTTTCCATATCCCCTCCAGCATTTACTGTTTTTGTTTTCTGTCATGTTAGATAATTTGATAGGTGTGAGGTAGCATCTCAGAGTTGTTTTAATTTGCATTTCTGTAATCTGTAGTTATTTAGAACTTTTTATCATGGGACTATTGATAGCTTTGAATTTTTCTCCTGAAAACTGCCTGTTCATATCCTTCAACTATTTATCAATTGGGGAATGGATCTTAGGTTTATAATTTTGGCTCAATTCCCTATATATTTGAGAAATGAGGCATTTATCAAAGAACCTTGCTGTAAAATATGCCTCCCCCCAGTTTCTTGCTTTCCTTCTAATTCTGGCTACATTGGTTTTGTTTGTGCAAAACCATTTACATTTTCCTGGACTCAGAATTATCCATTTTACTTCCTGTGATCTTATCTTTTGTTTGGTCATGAACTTTTCCCTTATCCACATATCTGACAGGTAAATTTTCCATGCTCCCCTAATTTATGATATCATCCTTTGTGTCTAAACAATTTACCTATTTTGACCTTATTTTGGTATAGATATGAGATGTTGGCCCATACCTAGTTTCTTGTAGAACACTTTGCAGTTTTCCTAGCAATTTTTATCAAATGTTGAGTTCTTACCCCCAAAGTTTGGATCTTTGGGTTTATCAAACATGAAATTACTATGGTTATTTGATAGTGTGTTTTGTGTACCTAGTCTATTCCACTAATCCACCACTCTATATCTTAGCCAATACAAAATTATTTTGGTGGTTACTTCTTTGTAATATAGTTTGAAATTTGGTGTTGCTGGGCCCCTTCTTCCACATTATTTTAATTGATTCCCTTGATATTCTTGACCTTTTGTTCTTCCAATTTTATTAATCATCATTTTATTATCATCATTTCTATAAACTAATTCTTTGGTAGTTTGATTGATAAGGCACTGAATAAGTAAATTAATTTAGATAGAATTGCCATTTTTATTATGTTAGCTCAGCCTACCTATGAACAATTAATATTTCTCCAATTGCTTAGATTTGTCTTTATGTGAAAAGTGGTAAGCCTTTAATATATGCTTGTTGATTTGACTTGATTTATTAGGCATATATGACCCTAGACCAAATTTCCTCATCTACAACTAGCAATAATAATATTTGTATCAGTTAACTCATGGAGTTGTGAAGAAAATATTATAACTGATAGATCTTAAATGTACTATAGAAATATTAATAAATGCTAATACAGTCTAAGAACATATTTTTTTGTCATATGGTCAAATTGTTTGCTCACATAGAACTTTTTGTCAATTAAAACCCTCTGGACCTTATCAGAGGAACCATTGTCTGGTCACTTTTTTCTACCTTAATATTTATGAATTCATTTTTTTTGGAATTCAAGGGTAGAACATTACAATCAATTTCATCTTAAGATTGGAGGATCCTTGACTTTGAGATGGAAGTGACTTTAGGGGTCATCTAAACCAACCCTATCCCCATTTTATAAATAAGAAAACAGACTCAGTGAGGTGGAATGGAGTCATACAGGTAGTAAGTATTTTTTTTTTAATATGAGGCAATTGGGGTTAAGTGACTTGCCCAGAGTCATACAGCTAGTGAGTGTTATGTGTCTAAGGCTGGATTTGAACTCAGGTCCTCCTGACTCTAGGACCGGTGCTCTATCCAGTATACCACCTAGCTGCCCCTGTCAGTAAGTATTAGAGATATGTTTTGAATTGAGGTCCAAAGGCTGTAGGTTCACTTGGAGTGACTCCAAGGACAGCACTCTTTCCATTACTCTTTTCTATTTAGATCTTAGAATTATTGGTTTTAGCATTGGAAAAAAAAAACTGTGAAAAATCATGTATCTTTCTGGATTTTGATTCTGTATTCAACATATTAGCTCTCCCTCCCTAGGTCCTGTCATGTGCAAATTTGATAAGCATCACTTTATCTATCATTGATAAAAATGCTAAACATAACAGGGATCTATGCCACTCAACAGCAGACATACTTTCAGGCATGATTATCTGATAAGCATTCCAATTGGCTCTGGATATTTATTTTTTGGACCTGGGGTTCCATTAGCAGAGGCAACTGCAGTGAGAAAATTTCCTCTAACAGTGCAAATCATCAAGTCATTGGTAACTTACAGTCTTTGAATGTGGTCTGTGATACCGAGAGGTAAGTGATTTGGTCACAGTCATAGCCAGTTCCTGTCTTAAGCACACCAGCCCAGATACCGAGCCTGGCTCTCTAAATGCGTAATAATAATAGCAACAGCCATAATAATAACAGGAGACATTAATACTTAAGGTTTCCAAAGTGCTTTGTATACATGATTTCATTTGTTTTATAGCAACCCTGAAAACTAGGTACTATGGTGATTATCTGCATTTTACAGGAAAGGAGACTGATGTTCAGAGAGATTAACTTGCTCATGGTCACATGGCTATTAAGTGTCAGAGACAGTATATGAACCCACCTTCCAACTGAGAGACATGCTGCCTCATCCACATCTCTTCATGTCATCTACAAGGATATGTGTGTGTGTGTGTGTGTGTGTGTGTGTAGGAGGTGGACATCAGGGGAGAGAGTACAGAGAGGTTAAGGGACTTTATCAAATATCTCACTAAAAGCCATGTTTACATAGTAGGAGTGTACAGGAACCTGTTCTAACTGACTCACTCGCATTGTTAAATGTTCATTGTGAACATTGAACCTTAGAAATTGGGTTCAAATTCTACCTCTGTTACATATTGGTTGTGTGACCCTGGGCAAATCACAACCTCTCAGTGCTGTGGGCAGCTCTTTAATGCTCTAACTTGCAAAGAAAATGCTTCCCTGCATTGGTTGAAGGTTTCCTTTTCTGAGTGTTCCCTATGCCAATGAAATCACAGGCTAGTCTTTTTCTCTATAAAATTTTATTGTCTCATTTTGATTTTCTAATGAGTAACCTGGAGGACATGAATATGCTTTATATTTATCATTTTAAAGAAGAGATTTTCAAAATGATCTCTTTTCTCCTTTATTTGAAGTTATTTGAAAGTTACTTGTGGCTTTCTGTCTAATGCACTATGCCAACATGATTAGAAGTACAAATACTTGTCTTCCCCTGCCCCCCCTTTTTGCCAGTATGATGGATCATAGATCTGGGCTGGTGTGCCATTTTATATTTCCTGGCTTGTGCAAGCATGTTGTCTCTTCATCAGTGGCAATCATATTCATTTTTTATGCAGATCAACTACAAACTGGCAGGAGTGAATGGTTATAATTAGTTGGTAACAGAAGAGATTGGCAACTTTACAATGATTCTTTATTATGAATTGAATGCTTTGAATCTGTGAATTAGGATTCAGTTATAAAACATTCAGCAGCTCTCATAATAGAAATGCCAGAAAGAATCATTTTTAGCCCAATGACATGAAGATTTAAATAAAAACTGGCTGCTAGTATTTCAGATAATGTAATATCTAAGAATGTTTGAATGTGGGGCAATAGCCCAAAGCCAGTAGCTGCCTGATTAATCTATATACTCTATTAGTTCATAACTTTGTTAATGTGGGTATTCCCTATACAAATGTAGGTTGCAGTCCCTGCATGCTTTCATAGATGTGATCTACAAGTTGTGGAAAAATAAAAATGAAAGCATCACCTGGTAGCCTACCTTTGGGTGCTAAGCCTCTGCAACCTTATCCACTCCAACCCTCATTGAGCATATGGTCAAGGTCTTTCCAGTTAGGCAGAAACTATTCCATTGGAATGGTTTTTAGGAATCTATTCCATGCTTAGAATAGGACTTCAGTGGAGAACCCCATTTACATTTTTCATGAATGTGTAAATGTGGCTGTCTCTATCAGACCATTTACTCACTACTACTTGTACAAATAGGTGGAAAGATCTACTTCTGATATTCATTGTTCTGTTCACCTCTGTTAATCCCAACCCTTCTGACCCTGGCAAGGCCTTGATTCATTGGATGCTCTTGGTGTTCAGAGACACACGCAGCATGGTCATCAACACGTGACTCCTTCTATCTTCTTTCTGTTGCTGCAAAGACACTTTGCTGCTCAGTTTTTCAAATGAAACAGCTGCCTTTCATAATAGGAATGCACTTGGATACTACATCTGATATGTGTTTTACTGAAAACAAAAATGAGGCCATTTAATGTGACCTCCCTCTTCTCCCACTTTCTTCATCTCAAAATCTTTTGACATCATTTCCCACTCTTTCCTCTATTCCTTCCATCTGTGGCAAAGACATAGCCCTTCTCCTTGGCAAGATCAACCTCTCTACATGTGCATTTGATCCTATGCCTTCCCATCTTCTTCAGAAGATTGCCTCTAATCTTTAACCTTTCTATAACAAATGATTATTTTCTTCTCTCTGTATCAATGAGTTGAAAGGTAACTGGTTGCCTTCCAATATGTCCGTCTCCCTCATCCTTAAAAACTCCTTCACCGTATCTTACCATCCCCTCAGACTATTACCTGATATCTCTCCTCCATTTCTTAACCAAACTTCTTGAAGTAGTGTCTACATTCTATGCTTCTACTTCATCTCTTCTCATTCATTCTTCCACCCTTTGCAATCTACCTTCTGACTTCTTCCTCAATTGAAACCACTCCTCCCAAAGTTGTCAGTGATTTCTTGTTTACTAAATCTGATCATCTCCTCAATTTAAATCCATCTTGACCTATCTGCTGTATTTGACACTATTGACCACCCCCTTCTCCTGGATGCTCTCTCATCTCTGGGCTTTTGTGACACCATTCTCTCCTGGTTCTCTTTCTTCTCAGTTTCCTTTGCTGGCTTATCTTCAAAATCATGCCCCAAAATGGTAAGCATTCTCTAATGTTCTGTCTTTGGCCCTCTTTTCTTTTCCTTCTATACTCTCTATCTTGGCAACCCACCTCCCATGATTTTACCTATCATTTCTCTGCAGATAACTCCCAGATCTATAGATCCAGGCCTGTTCTTTCTCTTGAGCCTCAGTACCCCATCACCTATTGAACACTGAATATTTCAAACTGGATGCCTTGGATACATTTTAAATTCAACATGTTTAAAAGCTGAACTCATTATCTTTCTATCTTCCAAATTTTCCCATTCCCCTCCCAAAAAAAATCACCATCTTCCTTCCAGTGTCTCATGTTTGTAATCTCAGTATTATCCTGAATGCCTTACTTTCCATCATTCCACATGTCCAATCAGTTGCCAAATCTTGTTGTTTCTACTTTCTCAATATCTGTTGCAGCTAACCTCTTCTTTCTACTCAGGTGGTTACCGCCTTAGTTCAGGCCCTCATCACCTCTTCTCCTGATTATTGTGACAGCCTTGTAATTGTTCTCCCTGCCTCAAGTCTCTCTCTCATCTTCAGGTAATCACATACACCACTACCAAAGTAATTTTCCTTAGGGCAGATATGACCATGTAATTCTCCTACTCAACCAGTCTCATTGGCTTCCTGATGTGCCTTTAAAATTCCTGTTTAGTTTATAAATTCCTCTGTTTACTTTTAAAGCCATATAAACCTATCCCTAATATATTCTTTTAGATTCATTGGACACTGGCTACAATCCAACCAACCTGGCCTTCTTTCTTTCCTCATACATAATATTCACTATGCCATCTTAACACCATTGCATTGGCCTCATACCCTCTCCTTACCTCTGTCTCACAGAGTGGTGTGATGGATCGAATGCTGAGCTTGGAGCAAGGAAAACCTGAGTTCAAGTCCAGTCTCAGCTAACTGTGTGACCCTGGGCAAGTCACTTAACCTCTGTTTGCCTCAGATTCCTCATGTGTAAAATGGGGACAAGAATAGTATCAACCTCCCAGGGTCATTCTGAAGATTAAATGGGATAATAATTCTAAGGCACTTAGTACAGTGCCTAGCACATAGTAAGTGCCATATAAATGTTAACTATTGATGTTGTTGTTGTTATTGTTATTAATGCAGCTTAGGTACCATCCTCTGTCAGAACCCTTTCCCGGTCACCGAACTCTTAGTATCCTCCTTCCCAAACTACCTTGTGTTTAACCACTTGACATACACTTGTAGTTATTCTTTTTATATTTAATCTATATGTACTACTGTATATCCTTGTTGTCTTCCCATAGAATGTTAGGACATTGTTTCATTCTTTGTATGTGTATCCACAGCACCCAGTATAGTGCCTGGTATATAGTTCTTTGACAAATACTTGTTGATTAATTCATTGATATGTTGTATAGTATGACCTTCCCATCTCTACTCATTGGACACATCCTTTCTTTATCCACTAAAATAGACTCCCTTCAGTTACCATGGACCTTATGGGTTCTGTCCTAATCAGGATCTACCTCCATCACTAACCCACATTTCTCACTCCATCCTGGATCACTTATTTCACTCTGGTCATGTTCTGTCCTGCTCATTTTGATTTACTTTCCAAATTGTACCTCCAGAGATTGTACCTGGGAGGAGCAAAGCTCCTCAATTTACTTGTCTCCTCTCCCTCCTTCCACCTCTTTCGTTGAGAACTGTAATAAAAACATGACTTTTACCTCTGGAAAAGTTATGTCAATATCTATACACATTGTTCCATTTACCATTCCTCTGACTTCCTAGACCAAATGACCAGTACTTGGCCATTACTGTCATCTTTCCAGTCAGTTTTCCAAGTTCAGTCATACTTTACTTTTCCATCCTCCTTTTCCATCAAAATTCAGCTCAAGCTCCATTTTCTACGTGAAGCCTTTCTAGATCCTCCATGGGCAAGACACATGCTTTCTGGTCCTTAGTAAATGTGTTCTCTGCTTTTACTTGAATGCAGACTCTTTGAAGGTAAGGATTGTATTTGTCCTTGGAACTTTATCATGATGCTTATCACATGGTAAAAACTTAATAAATGTAGAGTTTACCTCTTTCCATTGAAGAGTCTGGGATATCTATTCTTTGAGATTGGTATTGGCAGTCTAGATCTCCTTCCTAACTTTATTGTTTCTATCAGTGGTGTGAACATTCTCCAAGTCACTCAAGCTCAAAACCTCAGAGTCATCCTTGACCCTTCTTTTTCCTTCATTTCATAACATTTCATGGATGGCATGGATGGTAGGAACTGTGGTATGTGGAATGAATGAAGGAAAAATCTGAGGTTGTGAGAGGTAGTGCCAGATTTTGCATAAGATGCATGTTTTGAGTTAATAAATGGGTCCAGCTGTTATTACCAAATTTCTTAGTAGACAATAGTGTGCCTCATTCATCCATACCTTATGGTAGTAGTAGATGTAGAGGTATTTTTTCAGTATTCTGTACAGACACACTCTGTGTCCATCGTACTGGGAGTAATGCCCTCTCATTAAATTAATCTTTACCTAGAGGGAGCATGAATAGAGAAATATGAGAAAAAATTGGGGACCCCATTTTGAGGTTATATGAGTCTATATATTCAGATAATTTCCTTTCTGGAGGCAGTGTGTTATATTGTTCTTCCCTAGTTTTCCTACCTGTTTGTCTGCCCTTCCTTAGTGTTCCTTGCTGGAAAATCATCCATGTTCTACTTGCTTTGTATGGGTATATCCCAAAGCTTTGTCCTGTGCCATCTTCTCTTTTCTCTCTAACTTCTATTGGTGAGCTCATCGGTTTTTCTGGGTTTAGTGATATCTATGCAAATAACCCCCAAATCTATAAATCCTGCTGTCAAGTCTCTCAGGCTTCAGTCCTGTATTACCAATAGACTGTTGGGGATTTCTACCTGGATGTCCCATAGGTGTCTCAAATTCAACATGTTCCAAATAGGGATGGGGAAGTAATAAGCCTTTATATAGTGCTTACTATGTGCCAGGCACTGTGCTAAGCATTTCACAAATATTGTCTAGTTTGATCCTCACAACAACCCTAGGAGGTAGGTGCTGTTATAATTGCTATTTTACAGTTGAGGAATCTGAGACAGAGTTTGAGTGACTTGCCCAGAGTCACTCAGTAAGTCAGTATCTGAGGTTGTATTTGAACTCAGGTCTCACTGACTTTAGGCCCAGTACTCTATCCTCTGTGCCACCTAGCTGTAGAACTCACATTGCCCACCACAGCCCATAGCAACTTCCCTATTTCTATAGACATTACTGTCATCTTTCCAGTCACCCAGTTTCCCAAGCTCAGTCATACTCTACTTTTCCATCCTCCTCGTCCATCAAAATTCAGCTCAAGTTCCACTTTCTACATGAGGCCTTTCTAGATCCTCCATAGGCAAGACACATCCTTTTCTGGTCCTTAGACATAGAAATAGATTAACTGGATTATACAAAAATACCAGACACATGGATAGTAGAAGACAATGCTTAGGAACTTATCTATACACCTCCTACTGAGAAGAAGGAGTTAATCAGGAAAGAAGAGGTCTTAATAAGCAGAGGGACCCTGATAAGAAGGAGATTGAAAGGAATGATTAAGTCTGAAAAACACCAACTTGCTTTCATGAAACAGAGTAGAGGGCAGAGGAGAGGTACAAAGTGCTATAAGAATTCAGAGGAGGAAGAGAGTTCACAGTGATCTGAGAAGATTTCATGGAGGAGACTAAATTTCAGATGGTCCTTGAAATATAGGTTAGAGTGATTTTCGGCAGGTAGAGATTGGGAAGTATTCTCTGTCTTGACCTCAAACTATTCAGTGGCTTCAGTCTTGCAAGTACATTTATAAATTTAACTTCAAAAACAAATAAACAAAAAAACCCTGTTCTACTTTCCATTTTTAAAGTCCAACTTAATGCCACTATCCCCATGAAGCCTTCCCTTGATGCCCCCAGTTGCTAATGACCTTCTTCCTTGGACATCATATATCACTTGATTTTGCAGTTTTCTAAATCACCTGTCATAGAATGCTGTGGTGCCAAATTCAAATGGAAATGGGGCCACTAAAGTGTGGGCCACATACTGACTTGGAAAACCACACACACACACACACACACACACACACACACACACACACACACACATACTATGTATATACACATACACAAAAATCAGAGGTCCCTTCCAACTCTGGATCTGTAACTTCCTTTCAACTTTGTTTCCTATCTGTAAAATGATGGTTTTGGACTAGATGGCCTCCAAGGTCTCTTCCAGCTTGAAATCTGTAATTCTATGAAAGTCCTCAATTGCATTTGTGGAATGGCATCAAATGGTGGTGGTGGGTGTTGTTCTTAATTCTTGAAGAAGATCAAAATGACATCACTATGTTAGAGTCAAGTTACAATGTGTCCAACTGTGGCTGATCAAACCAATACAAACTCAGAATGCTCTACCACAGGTTGGGCACAAATAGTCCATGTGAATATTTGAACTAGGTTCTCTAAATTTGCTCATCTTGTGTTTTTTTTATTAGTTATTTCAATTCTTTTTTGCTCACAGAGCACAGTACCTTCTCTGGTGAGGGCTTGCCATGCTGGGCAGTCCTGTGCCAGTGTCTCCTATGTTACACAATCAATTCCAAAGTTCTTAAGAGAGACTTTGAGAGTGTCTGTGTTTCACTTCTGACCATCATATGAGTGCTTGCCCTGTGTGAGTTCTCCATAAAATAGTCTTTTAGGCAAGCATGCCTTTAGAATTCTAACAATGTGGCCAGTTCATTGTAGTTGCACTTTCGGCAGTAGAGTTTGAATGCCATTAGAGAAAGGACCTTAGTGTCTGGTATCTTATCCTGCCAAGTGATCTTCAGGATCTTCCTAAGACAATCCAAATGGAAGTGATTCAGTTTCCTGGCATGGCGCTGGTATACTGTTCAGGTGTCACAGGCATACAACAATGAGGTCAGCTCCATTGACCTTCAGTTTTGTAGTCAATCTAGTACCTTTTCTCCCTCACACTTTCCTTCGGAGTCTCCCAAACACTAACCTAGTTCTGGCAATGCCTGTATCAACTTCATTGTCAATGCGTACATCCCTATCCAAGCTAAGCAAAGTTACACACAGCATTCAAAACTTCTCATAGATATTACAGAATCTTCATGCCAGTAGGAAGAGAACTAGGCAAAATGGCATCCTGAAGTCTTGTTTTTAGGCCAGTGGACCAAGATAATTTTTGCTTAATCCTCATATATGAAATCAGTATAAAAACAGACCATGACATTGGGTGACCATGATGAACTTTTATTAACCTCTGGAATAATAAATTGCACATCCACTTTTGAGAACATATTGTGCCTGGAATGGAGACATGAGTTCTTTTTATTCTGAGTTATGGCAGGAGAACTCAATTATTATTGTGATTGGCAGGTGTCTTTATCATCTATCCTATTTTGAATTATTTTACTGGGTTAGGTCAATGTGATTTATTATCGATATGTTCTTTCTTTGTGTATTGAGTATTTTAATGTCCAAAGGACACAAATTCTTTGTGTAGGCAAATTCATGTGTGACTTGAACTCATGTTTAAGTGTCTGTTGTTGACTGAACTTCTTGTGGACATAACTCCATTTGAGAAGCAAGATGGGAAGGCTTAAGACATGATCTTAAACTGAGGTCTCAAAATGATTTTTTACCGGTAAGGGGTTAGAGATAGCTTTGAGAGAGATCATGGAGCATTAATATCATTCCTTCCTCTATTTGGTTCTCTTGTGCTACTTTGGCATGGTAAGGAGGGAAGCTGGGAATTCTTTGTGGAAAGGGATAAAGAAAGGTAAGGAGAGTAATGGAATGTTAAAAGGAGACTTTAGATGTATTCTACTTTATTGAACTCCCTCTCCCTAGTTATCAGCTCCAGCCTTTAGGTATTAATGAGGGTCATGCAAATTAAGGTAGTTAGTCTCTAATCTTCATGGGTTTATGGTTTGACCATTGACTTTCCTATTCCTGCCCATCAGTTTTGAGCTCCCTAGCCTTGGCTAAGTTTGTGTTCAAGTGTAAATATATGCAAATACTTAGAGGAATTTCCTAGACCTGTAGAATCATAGAATCATTGATGTAGAATTAGAAAGGTCTTTAGAAGTCACTTATTCCATCACTCTCCTTTGTAAATCATGAAGAGAGAAGACATACCTTGAGCTGAACCTATGGATTGTGAATTGTGAATTCAAATTCAGTGCTCTTCATTCAGCTCCATGCTACCTTTTAAACTACTACATTACCCAGTCAAAGCAAGGCTCTCTTCAACCCTGGACATCATCAGTGGTGCTTCCTCTTATGTTTAATGTTCTTAACATATAAATACATGGGACACAATTTTTTTTTGGTATATCTATAAGGATAAATTTTTCTCTATGGAATCAGATCCTTTTTAATGAATTGACCAACAGTAAGCCCAGTGGTATCTTGTATACTCTACACCATTTAGTGTGACTGTAAAGGTGGTCTGCTATACAATATAATGTCTGAAAGTTTGCCTGTTCTCTTCTTATATTTTCATCAAGGTTACCCTTAACATATGTATAGATATTTTCATAAAGATTTTGAGGGGTGAGATAGTAGACATAAGATTTAATGGTTACTGATGATTTCTTAATCTGATTTTCTTCAGTACTAATAACATCACTTCAGAGGCATTTATATTCCATGCCTTTGCCATATGTCAAGACCAGTAAGATGTTAGTCTTGTTAATCAGTCAAATTGTAATTTGTTTATTTTTTCTATAAAGAGGGCAGAGCCAAGATGGCAGAGTAGAGAAAGCACTCAGCTGAGCTCTCCCAATATTCCCTTCCAGACAACTTTAAAGTAATTGTAAGATCATTTCTTACCAGCCTTCCCTTTGTTGGCAGAGCCAATAAAAAGTCAGGGTGAAGCATTCTTCCAGCTATTCTTTGTTCAACTGAGGGATGCTATATTGCTGCTTGTCCCAGGTGCAGTTTGTTGTACTTGTAATGAGCACCAAAATTCCTAGGTATAGATCTGACTGTCATGTCATATTATTGGCTCCTCTGAAGCCTATAGCCCACTGCTGTGGCCCAGTACAGTAATTCTGGCTTCTTTAGAAGTAAGTAGGTCCGGTTAATGATCACCAACATGATACTACCTTAAATAACTTTGTTCCTAAGGAGTACACCATAGAGTAATTAGGCACAACTGTCTCCTTGTAACTGACCAACTCTCACTGTGTCCATGCCCTGATGTCCACATGTGTATTTATAGTTGGGATCAGGAGGTGTCAACTTACCCCTATGTAATTCTACATTCAGGGGTTTTAAACCTTTCATTCTGTTTCTGTGAAGGGAAACAGCTACTTCTTACAACAGAATTTTCCTTATCCACTAACACCCCTTTGCTGCCAGTTAGATTACTGCTTCTGTCCATCCATTTGTTCATCTCTGAACATGTTGTATTCTCTTCCTTCAGTAGGCAGTAAAGTTTTTGAGGGATCATAGGATCATAGATTTAGAGCTAGAAGTGACTTTAGAGGTGACTGAGGCCAACTTTCCCATTTTACAGATGAGAAAATTGAAACATAAAAGTTTAAGTGACTTACCCTGGGTTACAGAGTTAGTATTTAAGGGTAGGATTTGAACCCAGGACTTCCTGATTCCAAATTCAGTACCCTACTCATTATTCCATGTTGGCCCTATCCTTAATGTCTAATACAGTGAGTGCTTAATAAATGTATTAAATTGAATGGAATTCTGACATTCTTTGGAGATTATTTTCCATCTCATGCTTGCTGACTTCTTTTCCTCCTTTCTTGATAAGTTCTCTTTTTTTAATTTGTATTTAAATATCAGAAAGGCTGCCATGTGAAGGGTGGAGTAGATTTGGTTTATTTAGCCCTGGAAGGCAGAAAGAGGAGTAATAGAAGTTGCAACTTAAGCTTAATGTCAGAAAAAGGCTATCTCACAACTAAACCTATCCAAAACTAGAATGGGCTGCCTTGAGAGATGTTGGTTATGTGCAAGGTCTCCTGATTGCTTCTTCTTGGTTACCAACATGCATATTCTTTCGGCAAATCTGCTTGACCTAATGGAACTTTCTTATTGGGGAGCAGATATTTGCTATAAAAATGCACCCATAATTTGCAGGTACCACCTGAAGGGAACTCAGCACCTCATAGTGGTACATATGGATTGTAAAAATTTGAAATACCCCCAAACTACCTAGAACCTAAACCAGCAACCAATGGGAGTGCTTTGTCAGCTAGTTTGAAATTCCCATGATTTTCACCCTGGGGCACCTCAACTGGAGAGCTTTTGTACTATTGTAGAAATCAGATTATGGGCACCCCAACCCTACCACCCCCTCACCTACCTTGGAAGGAATGATGACAATTATCTGAGATTTAGATGCTTTAAGGTGCTTAGGTGCTTTAAGATTTACAAAATACTTTATATTCCAGATCTCATTTTATCCTCCTACAACACTGTAAGTGTTAAGTATCACAGAATAACTGGGTCTAAAAGTGGAAAGGGACCTAAGAAGCCATCTAGTTCAAACTGTATCTGAAAAAGAATCTGTACTTTAATATAATTAGCCAGTACTTGAAGACATACAAGGAGGGGAACCAACATCTCTCAAGGCAGCCCATCCTAGTTTTGGACAGGTTTAGTTGTGAGATAGCCTTTTTCTTATATTAAGCTTAAATTGCCCACCTTGCAACTTCTATTACTCCTCTTTCTGCCTTCTAGGGCTAAATAAACCAAATCTACTCCACCCTTCATGTGACAGCTCTTCTGATATTTGAAGATAGCCATCATTCTCTACTTCTTTTCTCCAGGCCAAACATGCCCATTTCATTGACCTGAAACTCATATGACATGAACTCAAGACCGTTTAGTTTCCAGGCTGTCCTTAAACGCAGTGCCCAGAACTGAACACAATATTTCAGAAGAGGTCTGACAAGGGCAGAGCACAGTGGGATTGTCACCTCCTTATTTCCATAAGCTATGCTCCTCTTAAGACAGCCCACAATCACATTGGCTTTTTTTTTTCTTTTTTCTTTTGGTTGCTGACTTACATTGAGTTCATAGTCCCTTAAAACTCCCAGGTTTTTCTTTGCCTCCACCATCTTGTACTTGTGAAATTGATTTTTTTCTTTTTGGACTCAAGTACAAGACTTTAAATTTATCCCTATGAGCTTTAAACTTATTAGATATAGACTCTAGATTCTCTTGGATTCTGACTCACTCCTCTACTGTCATAGCTATATCCCTGTAGCACTTCCCAACAAAATAAATATAAAATTCAGCCAGACCTTCTAGATTGTTTGGTCATTTTTCTGTTGTGTCTGACTCTTTGTGATCTTATTTGGGATTTTCTTGGTAAAGATACTAGAGTGGTTTGCCATTTCCTTCTCCAGTTCATTTTACAGATGAAGAAACTGAGGCAGACAGGGTTAAGTGACTTGCCCAGGGTCCTATAACTAGTAAATGTCTGAAGCCAGATTTGAACTCAGGAAGACTCATCTTCCTGATTCCAGGCCCAGCACTCTTATTTACTGCACCACCTAGCTGTCCAGACCTTCTAGAACAGATTAACAAGAGGCTTAGAGTTTCTAGATCAGTCCACTGATCCCCCCCCCTTAAACAGATGAGAAGTTCTAGGGCTGAAAAAGCATATGTATTTGGAAGACTCTTCCATCTATGCATAAAACTATATGTGCCATTTGGGGAAACTCCATGATCAGGGTTGTATGAGTGTCTTAGTAGCTTTCTGTCCAGTCACAGCAGACTACACAAGTACCATTACTATGCTCATTTTACTGATGAGAAAATTGAGGTTGAGAGAAAATTGAGGTTGAGAGAAAATTGAGGTTTCTCAGGGCCATATGGTTAGTAAGCGACATAGGCAGGACTCAAACTCAGGTCTTTCTTTCTTGAAGTCCAAAACTGTAATAGGTTATCTTCTTAAAGCTAGGGGTACGATGATGTCAAAGTCCTAGGACTTGGGGAGACATCCTGGGGGAAAGAAATAATGATTGCTGTCACCTGCAAGAGTAGAATTTGCAAATTGTGAAGTAGAGAACCAGAGGCTTCTGAATTCAATAATCTCTGCTCTCTAATCTTGTGCTGTATTTATCCTTTTCATGTGCCATAACACACAGAGCCTGACTTCATCTGGTCTTTTTTTGTGTATTATTTGCTGCCTCTTACTTTTATTCTTTGTTCTGACTCATATATGGAAAATCTCCTCATATACCTGAGGACATTACTAAGTTTCTGGCTATTTGACTTGTGGTTGTGTGTATCAATAAGTCTTTTGCCTCTCCTTTTCTGGTACTGCAGATTGGCTATTATCCAAGGGTATGCTGGAGAAAGTTCAAACTGACTTTTGTGAAAGTTGATTGTTAAATTTTCAATGTGAGCACTTATCCTCAAAAATTGGCAAATTCTACAAATTAGGGCTCAATTTATTGTTTTGTTGATTGTCTAGATTTAAGAAAGTGATGGAAAAATGTTAATAGTGCAGATTAAACTTAAGAAGTGTTACGGGTTTGACAAAAACTGCTGGGAAAACTGAAAAACAGCATGGTAGAAACTAGGTATAGACCAACATTGTCTACCAAAGTAAGGTCAAAATGGATACATGATTTACACATAAAGGGTGATACCTTAAGAAAATTAGGAGAGCATGGAATAATATGCCTGTCAGATCTATGGATAAGGGAAGAACTTAGGACCAAACAAGATAGAGAGAGAGCATTATAAAATGTAAAATGCATCATTTTGATTATATAAAATTAATAAGTTTTTGCAGAAACAAAACCAATGTAACCAAAATTAGAAGGAAAGCAGAAAACTGAGAAATTTTTTTTTACAGAAAGTATCTCTGATAAAGGCCTCATTTTTCAAATATATAGAGAACTGAGTCAAATTTGTAAGAATACAAGTCCCCAGTTGATAGTCAAAGGATATGAATAGACAATTTTCAAAGAAATCAAAGCTATCTATAGTCATATGAAGAAATGCTCTAAATCACCATTGATTAGAGAAGTGCAAATTAAAGCAACTCTGAGGTATCATCTCACCTATGAAATTGGCTAATATGACAGAAAAAGACAATGATAAATGTTGGAGAGAATGTGGGAAAATTGGGACACTAATGTACTTTTGGTGGAGTTTTGAACTGATCCAACCATTCTGGAGAGCAATTTGGAACTATGCCCCAAAGGGCTATAAAACTGTGCATACATTTTGATCCAGCGATACCACTGCTAGGTCTGTATCTCAAAGAGATAAAAAAGAGAAAAGGATCTATATGTGCAAAAATATTTGTAGCAGTTCTTTTTGTAGTAGGTAAGAATTGGAAATTGAATTCCCCATCAATTGGGGAATGGATGAACAAATTGTGAGATATGATTGTAATGGGATATCATTGTGCTATAAGAAATGACAAGTGGGATGATTTCAGAAAAACCAAGAAAGACATACATGAACTAATACAAAGTGAAGTGAGTAGAACCAGGAGTGCATTGTACACAGTAACAGCAATATTATACAATGAAGAACTGTGAATGACTTGGCTATTCTCAGCAATACAGTGATCCAAAACAATCCCAAAAGACTCTTGAAGAAAAATGCTATCCACCTCTAGAGAAAGAACTGATGTTATCTGAATACAGACTGAAGCATATTTTTCTTTCATTCATTCATCCTCCCTTCCTTCTTTCCTTTCTTTTTCTCTCTTTTCCTTCTTTCCTTCCTTCCTTCCTTCCTTCCTTCCTTCCTTCCTTCCTTCCTTCTTTCCTTCCTTCCTTCTTTCCTTCTTCCTTTCCTTCCTTCCTTCCTTCTTTCCTTTCTTTTTCTTTCTTTCTTACTTTTTTCTTTCTTGCACAAAATGACTAATATGGAAATGTTTTACATGATTGCACATGTATAACCTATATCAGATTGCTTATTGTCTCAGGGAGGGGTAAGGGAAGAGAGGGAAAGATAGAATTTGGAACTAAAAACTTAAAAAAACCTAAGAAATGTTTTAAACCTAAAAAATTGTTTTACATGTAATGGGGGGGGAATAAAATATTATTTCAAAAAAGTGTCATGAGTACATTTTTTTTCAGGAAGCTGGTTGTTTAACATTTACCAGCAAACCCTCTGTAGAAGGTAGGTAGGGTCCTCCTTTGAGGAAAGACAAGATGATTCTTTGAGAAATGTAATGAATGTGGCTGCATTAATGTGGCATCAACTCAAGATCAAATCAAAGGCCTACACTGTAGCAGTACCAATGGAAAAACTAGGACCTGCCACAGTCATGTATGATCTTGATTCTAGGATGTAGAGCTATAATGGACCTTGGAATCGTCTGGTCAAAGGAACATAAGATCAAAGCTCTGGAACTGAAAGGGACTTCTGAAGCCATCTAATCCAATGAGGTCTCTATGCAGATGATTCTCAGATTTATTTATCTAGCCTTAATCTCTCTTCTGATCTCCAGTATCACATCACCAACTGTACACTGGACATGTCAAACTGGATGTCCCATAGACATCTCAAACTCAACATATTGAAAACATAACTCATGTGATCTTTCCTCCTAAAACCTCTTCCCAACTTCCCTGTTTCTGTCCATGACATCCTCTCAGTCATCCAGGATCACAACTTCAGTGTTATCCTCAACTTCTCACCCTCACTTCATATACCTAATCTGTTGACAACTATTGCCTTTTATACCTTCAGATTTCTTGTATACATTCCCTTCTTCACTCACACTCTTGTGCAAACCCGTATCACCTCACACCTACACTATTGCTCCAACCTTCTAGTTGGTCTTCCTGCTGCAAGTCTCTCCACACTTTATTTCATCCTCCACTCAGCCCCCAAAGATATCTTCCTTAAGAGTTAAGTCTGACCATGTTATTGCTCACCTCGCATATACTCTAGTGGCTGCCTATTACCTCTAGAATTAAATATAAAACCCTCTGTTTAGCTTTCAAAGCCCTTCACAATCTGCCCCTTTCCTGCCTTTTCAGTCTTCTTACACTTTACCCTGCTCCACCCCTCCCCCCAACTCGTATTCTACAAACCAGTGACAATGGCTGTCTTGTTCTTAGAACAAAACATTTCATCTCCTCACTGTAACTTTTCTTTGACTCTCTCCCATGCCTGGAATATTCTCTTTCTTCACCTCAGCCTTCCTGTAATACTCAAATCCCATCTTCCACAAGAAGAAACCTTTCTCAGTCTTTCTCCTCCCTACTGCAAATGCTTTCTTTCTGAGATTACCTCTTATTTATACTTTTATGTCATGTATTTACATAATTGATTACATATTGCCTTCTCTATTAGATTGTGAACTACTTGAGGGTAGGTACCTTTCTTTGTATTCCTAGTTCAATGCCTGGAATATAGTAAGTGTTTAATAAATCCTTATTTACTGACAGCAGATGAGGAAACTGGGGCCCAGAGGGGTGAGGTGTCTTGCCAGATGTCTCACAGGTAGTAAGCATCAGAAGCAGAATTTGAATTTAGGTCTTCTAACTCTTTCTACTCTTTCTACTGGACTATTGCCCTCTCCTTTTGTGGATCAAAAGATGGAGGTCCTGCAAAGTGAAGTGATTTGCCCGGACCACATGGGTAGTACATATTGGATAGCAAAGCCAGCTTTCCAACCCTGGTCCTTGGGATCCCAATCTAATACTCAGAAGTACTACTGAATCACAACTGGTAGGACAAACTCAGAAGATTATATTATTGCTCATATGATTCATGTAATTGGTCATAGGAATTAGACCTCAGAGACCTCAAAGATTATATCAAAGAGGTAATATAGTCCAATTTACCTTTATAGATGAGAAAACAGAGACAGAGGCTTTGTTTCCAGTTCCTCTGATTCCAAATCCAACATGTTTTCTACTGGAGCACAATGCCTTCCATCTATGGTAAAGTTCTAGAATATAGATAATTTATCATTATTGATATAATACTTAACACAGCATGGTTACATTAGATTGGATACAGCCAAAGAATAGCATAACTTGGATTTTCAAATACCTATTATATGATGCCCCAAGAAGGTGCAGTCAAAAGCAGAAAGGTAAGAAGAAATGATTTAAGAATTCATTGAAACCAGACATTAAGCCCCATACCAGGGTGTGGATGGCTAGCAAACTAGAACAATTGGCTAAGAAACCCGATAAGTAAATGTAAAGAATAGGGCTGCTCTCTGAGCAAAGAATCTGATGATTCTGATTCTAAGAGGAGGAATCTCAAATGATAGATATTTGGAACAGTGGCTAGAGCCACAAAGCAAATACAGATGTCAAATGAGATCAACATCATAGGAACTTTTAATTGGAAAGTAATAGTTCAGATTAGAAAGCAAATTCCTGATTTTCAATGTGAAAAACACTACCCTTTCCTTCCCCCATGCCAAGAATTATTGTAGAAAATCCTACATTTTTATTCCATGTTGTATAGATGATACCTTACTGTAAATTAAAATTCAATAACAAATTTGTGATAGCTATGCTTTTATTTTTTGTTTTGTGTTTGATAACCACATTCTAACACAACTCTGCTATAATTGGACACTCTTTGGATTGGAGCCATACAAAAGTGGAATGGGCTCCTATCATATCTTCTCTTGTTAGTTGACTTTTCATTTGTTGGGGATATCATTGAAGTGTTTGCTGATCAGGTTGGGTTAGAGGGCTTCTAAAATCCCTTTCAGTTCTGAGATTCTGTGAAATTGTTGGTATCACATTTGTTTTATCAGTCTCATCCTCTTCACCATTCCCCTGACCTTTCCGTTCTCACTCATTTTCAATCAGTCATCTTTGAGAACATAACACAACAAAGTAGTAATTTAATACTTATAATAATTACTTGACAGGCAGTGTGGTATAATAGAGAACATATGATGTAATAGAGTCAAGAAAATATGGGTTCAAGCCCTCTCACAAATAATAACTGTGTGACTCTAAGCAAGTCATTAACCTTTCAATGTGCCTGGCATTGAAAGAAATTGCAGAAGAGTTGCTGGTCTGCATTTATAGATTGAGTTTTTCCTCACTGAAGATTCCTTTGTCAATGAAATCATAGATCCCAACCATCTTACCCTACCAAAAGAACCACACACACACACACACACACACATTTGGTTTTGTGTGTGTACACAAAACCAAATACAAGAAAGCAAAACAAAGCAGAAAACAAAGCTGCCTTATCATGAGGACAAAGTCAATCAATTGTCACTGCTATTTCCAAGAGCAATTTCTTTAATTCAGTTGACTTCACCAAATACAGTGTGTCCCAAAAGTCTTAGTGAAGTTTTAAGCTTTAATATTCATTTAATACAAAGGACAGATTATTTGTTAGGCATACATTTGTTAAGCATGTTCTCTGGACAAAGCATTATGCTAGGTACTGGAAGTAAAGTGATAAAAATAGCCTCTGCCCTCAAGCAGCTTACATTCTACTACTAGGAGGATATACCACATGCACAGATAAGTGAATACAAAGATTACAAAGATGATACAATGTAATTTCAGGTGGTAGAGAGTACTGACTGTGAAGATTAGAAAGGCCTGAGCAGAAGACGGCACTTAAGCTGTCCTTTTAAGTAAGCTTAGGAGTCTATTAGGGTGAAGGTGTGGAGGGACTATGTGGTGTATGATCTGAGATTAAATGTTGGAAATACGTTCTACAAGATGTGATATCTTTTTCCCTAGAAAAAATGAAAACAATTTATCTTGGATTGTTTAACTATTTTATGAACTATTAACTATCCAACTATCTTGGATATTTAACTATTTTAACTATTGTTTAACTATGCTTTTTAAATACAGCTTACAGATTTTTCCTGGTTTTGACTTTACTTATATATTAATCATCAATCAATTCATATGGTCTCTTTTTCACAGTTTCTTTTTATTTTTAATTACCGCCAAACTTTAGTTGTCAATACTCTCAATACTGTTGAACTCCTACTCTTTGTAATCAGTAATTATAATTCACAGTCATTTCTTTTCTTGTAGATACTCAGGAAATTAAGAAATGTTTATAATTTAACAGTTAATAAATTACTGACAAATAATAAGTTCCTAAAATGATCTTTCATTTATTCATGTTATTGACATATTCTTAAGTTCTGTCTAAGAGGAGGTGAGTCATTTATGGATTGAAGAATGGTGTGCCAATTTACAATGATCCTGATAGGGAAATTTAAATTTTACCATCTTTTATGGATAGTACATATGGATACATTTTTTATATTTCTCTCCATACTTTCTGGAAGATTCAAAAATATCCTCTTTTAAGATAGACCTTTGTGGCACAGTGGATAGAATGTCAGGCCTGGAGTCAGGAAGACCTGAGTTCAAATCCAGACATTACTAGATGTGTGACCCTGGGCAATTCACTTTACCCTGTATCAATTTCCTCCTCTGTAAAATGAGCTGGAGAAGGAAACGGCAAACCACTTTATTATCTCTGTCAGCAAAATCCCAAATGGTTTCAGTCAGACATGACTGAAAACAGCTAAACAGAGATAGATTACTTGATTTGGAATAAAAATTCTAGTTCTTATTACTACCTGAATTACCTTGGGAAAGTTGCTTTATTTTTATGAATTGGTATTAGACTACAGGTTCTTACCCTTTCATGTGTCATGGACCTTTGACAGACTGCTGAAACCTATGGACCCCTTCTCAGAATAATGTTTTAATAAAGTGCATAAAATACACAGAGTTACAAAGGAACCCAATCATATTTAAATGTAGTTATCAAAATATTAAAAATAAGTTCACAGACAATATGTTAAGGAACCCTGTGGATGGTTTCTAAGACTTCTTCCAAAATTATAGATCACATTATTCTATAAATCATTCTGCTCATGTTCTTTTCAACATGCTCCAGATTGTTTTGTCCTTTTAAAAAGAGTTTTATTGACTTTTTTGTTTTTATATTACAAACATTTACTATTAATTATTCCCACTTTGTGAGAGATCTTTTGTAACAAAAAAGCTAAGTGAAACTAATAATACAGTGACTTCATCTGCAAGTGCATGCAATATTTCACATCTGTACCACTCCTCCCATTTCCCTATTGGAAAAAAAACAAACTAAAATCTATATTCTCTTTTCTACCCCTACCCCTTTGGAAAAGAAATGAAAAGAAAAATAATTTTCTTGGAACAAATATGCATAGTTAATCAAAACAAATTCCCTTAATGCTTGTATGCAAAAATGTGTGTCTCATTCAGAACCTGAAATCTGTTACTTCTCTGTAATGGATAATGTGCCCCTCAGGACTGAACACAATACTCCAGATGTCTGCGCAGAGTGGGACAGCCAGGTCCCAAATAGTGCAAAAAATGAATCATGTGAAGGGTCAAATGTATTAGAATTCACACTGTTTGAAGTTATAATTATGTAAAATACAGTAATAGGTTCCAGCCCAATAGAAACATGAAGTGAAAATTCAAATAATGTGCCCCCTTATGGGTTTCATGATTCACATTAATTGGATAGAAGGAAAATTGGAATTAAAGAAATGTCATAAAGATATAATAAAAGTTTAGCCACTTTTTATAGTATAGCAAATATTTCACAATTCATGCTAATGGCTAAAAGATTCAAAACAGTAGATGATCAAAAGATTATTTACACATGGCTTTGCAATACCTTGTGGACTTGGGAAAATATCAGGGGTATTGTCCTAATTATCCTCTGTTTAGGTTAGTGTTTTAAGGATGCATTATCCTAGTATACACCATCTGGCAGTGAAAGGAACATCCTGAATGGCAGAGAGAGATATGTTTGAGATTCAGCCTTTGCCGCATATAATCTCCAAAAATGAACAATCAAGAGCTGGCTGTACTTGGTAACCTGAAAGGGCAGCATAAAAACAAAATGAAACAAACAAACAAAAAAAAACAAACAAACCCAAAAACCCTAGAAATGTGCTTTCCTGTAACTTGTCAGATGTTGAGATGGCTATCAGTGAGTGGCACTTTTGAGATGAAAATCCTTAGCCCCAGATAGTGAAGGCTACTGACAAGTAGTACCTCTAATCCAGAGCTGCTAAAATAAATGTCTGTATATTGGTCAAATCCAAAGTAGAGAGAAAAAGAGGTAGTTATTTGGATGTCTTCAGACATCCAGCTATTTTGCATTAGGTAAGAAAACATCCAGCTGTTTGGCTGGAATTTTCAATTTTTATCCAGCTGTTTGGCATTGTGAAGATGTATTTGGTCAGGGTGACTTCTCAATTTATGGTTATCACCACTACTGTGGTTTGATAGCAAATTTTCTACCCATAGGATTATAGGATTTAGAGTAGGAGAAGACATAAGAGTTCACTTACCCTTCATTTTATAGATGAGGAAACTGAGGCCCAGACAAGTTAAGTGACAATATTATAAAGTCTAGGTCACAATATTATAAAGTCATAATAATAATAACCACCACCAAAATTTATAGCACTTTATATATATTATCTCATTTGCTCTCATTTCAGCCTTGTGACAATCCTCTTAGACAGGTGCTATTATTATTATTTTATAGATGAGGAAACTGAAAAAATGTTTAAGTGAATTGACTATGGTCACAGTTAGTAAACGTCTGAAGTGGTATTCAAGCTCAGGTCTTTCTGCTATACTTCCTATATACCTAGTAAAATATCAAAGTTGGAATTTAAACCATAATCCTCTGACTTCAATTTAATTTCTCTGTCTACTGTGCAATAATGCCTCCAATGATAGAATAAATAACTTTTCCATTAAACTACTGAAAGTGCATGATTAGGTTATAGTATGAAATTTTACATATTATGTCCCTAAAGGAGAGTAATATTTAGATATATAGATTAAAAATAATTTTCCTCTGAAGTAAATGTGTGTCTATTTGCATGTTCATGTGTTTATACACTTGCATTCAGACACATATACATTGTGTGTATATGTATATATAAATATGTCTATATATAGATAGAGAGTGTACACATATATAAATATTACATGTACATCAAGATAATTGACTTCTTTCCTCCCACTTTGGATTCAGTCAGGATGTAGATGTTTTTGCAGGTCTGAATTAGATAGCTTACCTGTCAGTAGCTTTTACTCCATCTGGAGCTAAGGCTCCAGAACAATTATACCATTATTAATTTAGTTTTTGCAAAATACTATTAGTTTTCTCAGTAGCAGTTTGGTTCAAATAGCAGTCAGATCAACTAGTCTTAGTACTATACCTGGCAAACTGCAGATGACTGGCATACCATAACATTGATCAACTTAAAAATAATACATCTATAAAGAGAAGAGTCAAAGATGACTAAGGTTTCTAAGCACTAGGAGCAGTGATTCCTAGACTTCATGTAGTTTCCACATGTAGTTATTTGACATCTTCCAAAAATGCTACCTGGCATGAATTTTCATAATGAGATGAAATTCAAATAAATTTGCTTTTGAGAAAAAAAAGATATATCTAAATAAAATACAGGCTTATCACCAGTTTAGTATATAATACTTTAAGCTTTAATAACATGTTTATTGGGAACTTTCCATTAAATAATTAATATTATTAATATCACCTAATTAATATTAATTAAAGTTAATATTAAAAAGAATATCAAGATATTAAATTTAAGGTACCACTACATTATCATAATCATATAATTAAAATGAACATACTTGTAATAAATAATAGAAATACTAGTAATGGATCTTTAATAACAAAATATTTTACTTGTATAACTTGAAATATTACTCATATAAGAAAGTTTTTGTTACCCAAACAGAAGATGTAGCCCAGGCGTTGCAATGTCCTCTCCTTCCTTTGATATAGTAAGATTAAAAAAAAACTGGATTCAAAGTCTCATTTGCTTCTAAGAGTGATCCAGAACAAGGTAACACTAACTAGCTCATATATAATTTCATTTTCATTTTGTTTCGTGCAGTTACCTATAATTTTCATGAGCTGACAAGTAATTTCTCCTAGAGCTGAAGTAAAACAGATATCTACACTTTTATCATCCACATAATGTAAAGAAAGAAGAGGTAGATGTCTTAATTTATAAATTGCCTCCAAAATTTTCAAGAAAATATTTTGTGGAGAAGTGTGTCATCCCCTTCTCTTACAAGTAGAGAAACACACAAGATATTTTCATTTCTGATCTTTCTCATAGGATAGTACACCAAGAGGCAAAGCTTTAGTGCAGGGTTGATTTACCTATCAGTTTGATCTCGAAAGGGTATAGATGTAGGTTAACAGACACTTGACCATTTGTTATCTGCATTTAGCAAATAATTAGATGATTTGGCTCCTTGATCACTGAAAGAAAGAGGAGAATAGAGCTATCTTTAAAAGTCTCGATTTCAAGCTTGTCTATCTTCATGTGCCAGGTTAGCTTTTAGACTCCATGGAAAGAGAAAATCCTACCATGTTGAAGGGACCTCTGAGGTCATACAAACCAACCCCTATTCATATCTTCATTCCTGCATACAACATCATCTATCTGAAGACCTCCAATGATGGGGAGCTCACTAATTCCCAAGGAATTCCATTTCCCATTAGAAATGGTCTTTTGGGGAGTTCCTTCCCTTTTTATTGAGCCCACGACTTCACCTTGACATTTCTTTCCATTGCTTCTGGGACCATGTAGAACAAATTGCTCTTCTACATGCAAACCTTTCATATTCTTGAGGAGTGATATTATGTGCCCCATTAGACATCTTAGAATTTCTAGCTTAATTTTACCTGTTCTTGAAATCAATATCCACATAGCTGGGCCTTGAGTCCTCTCATGATCTTGGTCACTGTACTGTGGAGGCACTCTGAACTGAAAATATATCTTAGAAGCAATCTGATTGCTTAGGGCAGATGTCCTATTAAAGATTTCCCTTGGCAAATTGGATATATATTGATTTACATTTATTTGTTTGATTTCCCGATGTCTTACTGTTGAGTTAGTCTGAAAAATAAGACACTTTCATAAAGGAAATGTTAACAGTAGGTTGCATAGTACATACTTGTCAAATTGAATTGAACTGAATTATCATTATGCTCTAAATTTTTTGATAACTACACAGTATACCTCTAAAAGCATCGCCTATTCCTTCACCTGGTTGCAAAGACCAATGCATCTATAATGCGCCTAGTCTAAAATGTATGAATGTAACTTTTTTTTATTTTCATCCCACAACGAATTGAATGGGAATCTCAGTGGAATGGTATAAAACAACTTTGGCTTTGGAGTCAGAGACCTAGGTTTGAATCCTGGCTCAGCCACTTAACTGTCTGTATCACGTGGGACAAGTTACTTCATTGCTTTGAGTGTCAATTTTGTTATCCATAAAATGATGGACTAGATGTAATTCTATACCCTTACCAGCTTGAAATCTATGATCCATAGGATTGCAGCCTCTTTCTAGTCGTAATTCTCACTGACAAAAGCTGTGCTTTGCTCCCATTGAGGATAATTGAAATCAAAGAGGGGAGGGAGGATATTTTAGGTCATCAATTAAGAAAACCACACCAGTGTCAAGGAATTGAAGAGAAAGTCTATATATCTACTAAAGGTGGCAATAAGAATGATGATGATTTTGCTAATAGAAATAGCTAATATTTATGTAGGGCTTACTATATGCCAGGCACTGTACTAAGCATTTTATAAATTATCTGATTTGATTTTCACAACAAACCCTAGGAGGCAGATGCTATTATTATTCCTATTTAATAGATGAGGAAACTGAGGCAAATGTAGATTAAGTGACTTGTCCACAGCTAGTGAGTGTCTGAGGCAGGATTTGAACTCAGGTTTTCCTGGTTCCAGGCCTGGCTCCCTAGCCGCTATACCATCTAGTTTCTAAAAATGGAATGAAAAAGGGATTCCAAATAAAAAAATGTTTTTAAAATAATTCTTCATTAATTTGTTCATTTCATTATTCATTTACTATTCATTCAAAAGTACTTATCAAGTTCCTATTGTGTGCATTGCATAAGTTTGCTGGAGCCAACTCAAATGGGTCTTTGAGAGCCAGTTGTTAAATTTTCTGTCAGCGTTTATTTACACCTGGGAAACTGGTAAATACTTTTAGTCAGGGCTCAATTTATTGCTTTGTTGATTGTCTAGACTTAAGGAAGTGATGGAGAAAAAGTTGCTATGTAGATTAAACTTAAAAGTATATTGTGAATGCATTCCTACCTACTCCGTGCCGCGCCCCCCCAGCCACTTGTGACATTTTTCTAGCACTACACTGTAGTGTATGACTCTATGAAAGGCATGCAAACTGGTAAGTGTTATGTGAATGTGAAGCTATTATTACTTTCGAGAATTAAAATTAAATGAAGAAATTGAAGGTGAAAGAACTACTGCCAATGTGGATACTGATTTTTTCCCCCCATTTAGACATTTAATCTAGTCAATTCAGGTGTCACTGATTTCTCATATTGAAATATTTTTGTTCCACTATTTAATTTGTACAGTAAATTTGCATGTTTTGAACACAATTGATTTCAAGTAACAGTTAACTGCTTTTGTTAAAGGAGACACACTAGGGCAGACAAATCAGAGTTCCTCATTATGCTATTGAATTATATAATAGTTAATTATTTCCACTAATTTAATAAACAATGGTGGTATCAATCAGATAATACATAGAAATAGTGCAATGAAAACTTAATCAGAAGTCAAGCTCAGCTAACCCCAGACAATAAACATCAATTAAAATGAATGTCATAATCTTATTTTCTTTATAGATTTAGGATAATTAATTGAGTTCTTTAGCTGAATCAGGAGGGAAGATTAGAGTCACAAAAAAGTTATAGCTTCCTTAAGTCTGATTTTAGGAATTGTATTTCATAGCTGAGTACCTTTAGATTACTTTTGATTATAGTTTTTGGTGGTGCAGTAACCACCATGTTCCTTAGACATTACCAAACAACTCTCCATTCTTCCAGGGTAAGGAATTTTAAAATTTAGGGGCTAGCTTTTTGTTATGATTTAACTTTAAATAAACAAATATTTATTAAATACCTATTATATGGAAACCACTGTGCTAGGTGCTGGGGATACAAAGGCAAAAATAAAATAATTCCTATACTCAAGAAACACTCTTTCTAGGGGAGGAAATCAAATTGTACACAGATAAGGAGATGCAAGTAATTTAAAGTAATGTAAAAAATCAAAGTGGGGATCAAGAAAGGCCTATGACTATTACGAAAACAGATTTCTACAGTAAATTCAGATTTGGAATAGAAAGAAATGGAGTGATGAATAGAGAAAGGAATCTAAGTGTCCACATAGCATTATTTTGGAGAGAATTTTATGTCATGACAATTAAACTGTTTAGGCATTTTTGGTTTTTAAATCATTCTAAGTATTTTTTCAAAACTTGAAATAAGATGAGAAATTTGGTATGTAGGAGTAATAACTTTTCTTTGAATGCTTCTTCCAAAAAAGGGAAGATTGTATTTTATTCTTATATCTATAACAATTGATAGAATGAATTAGAATCCCAGTACTTTCAAAGAATAGTTTTATATATCCAATGGATAATCTGACTTTGATGCCTTCTATGAAGGCAAGATAGCCTAATGAATCAAAGGAAGAGAATTTGTGATATTTTTCTTCTACTGGCCCTGTTGTTGTTTTTCTCCTTTTCTGCTTCATTTTTGTCATCTAAAAAAATCAGACTATAGGTAGAATCTCATTTTAACTTGTCCCTTTGTAACATTCAGTCCAACATAGTAGAACAATTTCTGTGTCTCATAACCTCGGTTAACATTACTGGTCTGAATATAGCACATTGGATTCAGTTGAAAAATCCTGTATAACAGATAGATGTCTTCAAAAATCCCTATCCATTTTGTAGGAAATTTGAGGTGTCCTTTGGGTATGAAATTTATGTGCAGTAATTGAGTTGAATGCTGATATGCTGTTAAATATTTTTTACTAAGATTTGATATGTTTTTCCAAAATAATGATTTTGGTGATTGGTGAAATGGTTTTTTTGGATGGTTACGAAGAGTTAATGTTAATAATGAATATAGAAAAGTGATAACCTGAGCTGGTGTTAAGTTTTTGGCTGAATTTTTTTAAAAGATCTTTTCTTGAAGTTAGAAGAGAGCTAAAACATAAAATCATAGAATTGTAGAACGGGATGGGTACTTACAGGTCATCTAATCTTACCCTCTTATTTTAGAATGAGGAAACTGAGGTCCTTAGGTCAGTTGACTTTCTCAAAGTCCTGCAGGTAATTAGTGTTGAGCAGGGAGCAAACATCCAGCCACCTGACTCCCATTAAATACTCAGAAAACAATAATTTAAATATAATATCCATATTCTAGGTAGCCACTGACTTCCTCCTATTTCTCCTCTTTTTGTTATGAATGCTGCAGCCAATTTACATAGTTCTCCTGTCCTGAAGTTAGACCAGGTGCCATGGATCCAACAGACAGCAGTAATCTGGTATAGCTCTGCAGGTGGGGTGAGATCAGCATGAGATTTTGAGGGAGAGGCTCTGCATTATGAGATGGCTGATATAACACCAAGTCTGTGGAACACATAGCCCTCGTTCATTCTTTTCCCCAGAAATTGGGCTGGCAGGTGGGATTGGAGGGGCAGGAAACTGTGAAGGCAGTTGCTGGTGAAAAGAATTACCTATTGTGGAAAGACTCTGATATCACTCTGCAGTGTACAGAAAGCAGTTACCAGGAGTCCTGGCAATCATGGTTGGCAGCACACCACCTCTTCCTTTGTTGTTTTCCTCTAGCCACTATTAATTAGGAAAGTGACACCAGTGGTAGCAATCCAGACTCTATAGGGGGTCTTTTGTTGTATTGGGAAAGGGATGCCTTGGATGATTTCTTTTTGTCTTCTTGCACATGGAAATTAGTTCTTCCCCACAGGACTATATGGAGCCCATTTATGGCAACAAAAGAAATGTTACCATACCATTGGTGTATGGTGACATATGCTATAAGTGTGGTCTAGTGTATATGGGCTTTTAGAGAGCCCTCCTGGGTAGGAAGGACACTGTCATCTATCAAGAGGATGATGTTGAAATACACCTTGACCTATTCTACTGCCCTGGCTTAGATTCTCCTTATAAAACTAGGAGCACAGAAGACAACCTAACTTTTGATCATGTCCATATATATGGTTAGAACCTATGTACTTGAAATTGTGAACAGCTATGATGTGATACCATTGTGAAACATTAGATCCAAAGTGAGTTTTAGGTGAGGTCAGAGATTAAGCTTGGAATTTGAAGTGGGACCCTAATTCCTTAAAAAAAAAAAGTATTGTAATGACTCAGAAATAACAGAGGGAGAAGATAGACTTACCTTTTATGGCCTTGGTTTTCTGTACTGTAAAATTAGCTCTTTTATTCTTGTGTATTCTTTAGTTTATTCTAATTTGTAGAACTTCTACAATTTCTGTTTGCTATTTACCTTGAACAAGTGGATTTGTTTGTTATTTGTGATGGTGTTCATGTAGGACCTACTGCTCACTTACCTTCTAGCTCACTCTCCAGTCTGATATGACCATTGTTCATTCGTTCATTGTTTGTCCTTCGTTCTCAGAAGAGGACCATGGCATGAGGAAGGTGATGCCATGACTTGGCAAGCGAATTGGATTTAAGTGAGGGAGGGCTGTGCAAAGTCATCACCCTCACTTTCTGCTCCAAAGCCATCTGGGTCCAGTGGCAGGGTGCAGAGCGGGACAACTGGAGATGGCCCTGGATGCAGTGGGAGACCTTGCCTTTTGTTTTTTTCAATTTTCTGAGCATATCAATTTATTAAGCAATACATGCCAATTGCATAACAAATTGGAACCAGGCCTCCCCAACTTTGGCACTGGACTCTGCATACAGGGCGAGACAGATTTTTATAAATTAAAAACAATTTAATCAAATAAAGTCAATTAATAAAAAGGAAATAATAATTTGAGTAATCTGATTTCTAATTAGAGGCAAGATTAGGGACTTTCCAAGTTAGGATGGGAAAAGTAAACAGACACAATTCCCTGAATTCAAAAAAGAGGTGTCTCAAGCCCCCTGTTTATAAACAAAGGAACATGGAAACAATGGAACAGCACAGAGCCAGTTTTCAGAAAAGACATATGGGTTGCTTGAGATGTACAATTGTGAGAAAACTCCTTGCATAAATCTTTGGGTCTGATGGAGTTTCTGGTCAGCAAAACCTGGGTCCTTAGTTAAGGGTCTCTAAACAGCCGGTAGAGGTGGTCCAGCTTCCCAGTCACATATGGCTAGGTTCAAACATTACAGCAAAGTTTTCTCCCAGCTCCCTCAATTGAATAAAGTTTTTTTCACAAGACAGAATTTTGACTAGACTAGTATTTGGCAACTGAGTCAAAATGGGGGATAGACCTTGCCTTTTTAAGCTAAGGTCTTTTCCAGGTCTCAGTTTGACTGAGGTAACACCCATTCAGTGATTTAAGGCTAGGTAAGAAATGAGGCAAAGAATGGCCTCTTTTACCTAGTCAAAAAAAATCAATCTGGGAGGGGAAGACCCTCAGGGTTTCTGGCCAAAACAAAAACAATTGCTATTTATACTCACTCTCAGCCATCGGGGACCCAAACAATGACCAAGTGAGCCTTGTGCTGGGACCTATTGTTGGCCAATAAGTGAGGGAGCCAGAATGATTTGCGTTTAAGGCCTGGTCCTTAGAAATCTAGCCTGTAAACTCCAAGATATCTTGTGAGGTTTCAGAGATCAAAATTTATATTCCTTTGGTCAGAGCACCCATAGATAGGTAAGGGTATGATTCCCTATATGGACAGAGGAAGAGGAGGGAGGGAAGAAAGAGGGAGAGAGAAGGAAGGAAGGAAGGAAGTGAAGAAAGAGCTGTGTTGCCCAACTGAAAGTGGGACAGCTACCACTACTCACAGATTGTTATTTGTCCTTCATTTTCCAAGAGGATAATGACATCACGAAGGTGAAGTCATGACTTGCAAGTGAATTGAATTTGAGTGAGGGAGGGCTATGCGAAGTCACTGGCCTCACTCTTTCCTTTGGAGCCATCTCAATGAGCAATGAAAGGGTAATTATGATTAAACAGTCAATAATGATGCCCCTTGGTTAGAGATCTAGGTGCAAATCCCCTTAGATTTATCCCATGACTGCTGCTATTTAACATTGTAAGAGTGTTATTATAAAAGAATTTAGCCCCAGGTATTTTCCTCTCTGATTCAGGCAGCCTCTCCTTGGAGAAATGGTCCATAAGGAAACAGTCTTCCTAATCTCAATTTCCTAAAGATAGGGTGAGTGAGCATGCTGCATATGAATAGGTATGAGAGAGACATTAAGGAATATCATATTAATCATATCAAGAAATCAGTTCAGATTTGGAGGGAATGATTGAGGATAATAGGATTTCAGCTCAGATCTAAAGGCACCGCAAAGGTTGTCTAGCCTAACCCTTTCATCATAAAGATGAAAAAAAATGAGAGTCAAAGAGTTTAAATAGCTTGCCATTAGGGGCAGGATTTGAACCCAGGTTATCTGACTCCAGAGCTAATATTCTTTCTGCACTGAACTCTTTGTTCTATGCACTAGTTAGTTTGGAAGCTGACCAACTCTATCATGATAACTGAAATCAGCATGTCTACTTTGGTCTCTTCCAAAATTACTTTATCTTGAGGCTATATGAGAAAATGCCCTGAACCTTGAACATGGGAAAATTTATTTTCTAAAAGATATATGTCCTATAAAAGGATGATGTGAAAGCCTGTGAAGGTTAGGATGGAATCATTTTCATTTCTATTCTTCTATTTTCCAGGAGAGGATTTCTAGTCATCATGAAAGATGTTTAAAATACTCCATCAGCAACAGAGAACATACATTCCAATTCTGGGAGTCCATATGACTGAAATTAATGAATTACTAAAGTCATGGGAATTGGATGAGCTGAGCTCAGTTTGACAGAGGGCAGTACAAGAGTACAGGTCTTTGTAGTGGGGGAATTTATAGGCTTCTCATTCTGTCCCTCTGAGGAATGATCTAGATTCAGAGATTGTTTATGGTCTGTGGAGAGGAGAAATGAAATTAGGTGAGGGTGAAGGTAAAGATGAGAGACTACTGAGGGAAGATTTGCAGGAAAATGACATAAAGGGCTAATAAGCTGGCCAGTTTTGTTGGTTGGTCAATGTCACTTGATGATTTTCAGGACAATATTCTCAATCAGGTAGACATTAGGGGAGGAATTGGATAAAAGGACAGATTGATGTGAGTGGTGGGTGGAATCATAAAATTCTGAGTTAGAAGTAACAAGATAGAAATTGTCTAGTCCAGTGGTATGAAATTAAAATAGAAATGGGATCCCTGCAGGCTATGTATTGACTTGGAAAAAGACAAATTAACATTATCTGTGTTGTATTGTATTTTTATTTGTTTTGTTAAATATTTCCCAATTATACTTTAATTTGGTTCCAGCAGCATCTGGAAGTTTTTCAGGCCCACTGGTCTAGTCCAACTTCGTATTTAGTACATTAAATTGCTTTGGTTATCTCTCTTGGAAGGATCAAAGCCCATCAAGTTACTGACCTGTTGGTTTGTTCTGTATATTTCACTCTCATTTTGGGCTTTGTTGAAAAAATATTTTATTATTTTTCTCCTTCACTGTGCTTATTACTTACCATGCAACTCTGTTCATTGAGAGGGGACATAATTATGAGGAAGTGGCCCTAGTGACAACACCTTCTGGTAACTCTCCACACAGTGGTGCATGGCTTTGGAAATTGTTAGATGACTGATGAAGATAAAACTAGCTAGCATTTTATAGTGCCGTAAATTTTGCAAAGCACTTTACTTGTATCATTTCATTTAATTATCCCAATAACTCTACGAAGTAGATGTTATCATTATTCACATTTTACAAATGAGGAAACTGAGGCATGGGGAGGTTAGTTGACTTGCCCAGGGTCATAGAGTAAGTCTGGATTTGAACTTATTTCTTCCTGACTCAAGATACAACACTCTATCCATCTATCTACCTGGCTGTTTCAGTATACACATGCATGCATGCATGTGCGTGCACACTCACACACACACACTTGCACACATACACACTGACATTTAAGATAATTGCCTATGTGAGAGTTGCTTGTTTGGTTGGCAAAGATACTATGAGATAAGAAGCTATATAATAATGGCTAACATTTATAAAGCATTTTTAAGGTTTACAAAATGCTTTACAAATACCTCACTTGATCCTCACTGCAATCCTGGGAGGCAGGTATTATTTGTATTTTATTTTATCCAATATTTCCTCAATTCACAGACCGAAAAACTGAGGCAGACAGAGGTTAAATGATTTGCCTTGGTTTACACAGCCAATAAGTATCTGAGGCTGGATGTCTTCATGAACTGCAGACCCAGTGCTCTATCCACTGAACCACCCAGCTGCCTAAATGAGTTAGGCACTGCTCTTGTTGATCAATTTGTTTGGACATACTTCAGGCCCACATATGATACTTTCTGATTGCGCTCAGGGAGCAACACAAATACAAGATATAAAGGTGGAAAGGTTCTTAAAAATCATCTTTCCCAGTCCTCTTATTTTAACAATGAGGAAACTGAAGTCCTCAACTGGTTGCTATTATGTAAGAAATTCTTTTGGAGATGGTGGTGTCACGGTCGGTGTATATTGCAGGTTTCCTGTTTTGGGGGATGGGGCTCTGAAGTACTTGCCAATGCTTGGTTATCAAAAATTATTATAGGTTGTGCCACTGTGAAATTGAAATAACTGACAGGCACAAGTCACCTGTGTCCTAATGACCCTTTGGATGATGATTCCAACTCTTGACAACTTCTCCATTGGTTTTCATGATGAAGGAAGGAAATTGGGACAAATTGAGCAAAAGGTGAATTGTATTAAAGCCCTTGCTTTGATGGGGCCCCTGGTATCTTCCCACTCTAATTCATCTACTCAGCTGTCAAATTGATCTCCCTAAAAGGAAGGTCTGACCAGGTCACTCTCCTTGTCATTCAATAATCTCCAGCATCTTCCCATTACCTCTAGGGTCAAATATAAAATCTTCTGGCTTTTAAAGGTCTTCATAACCTGGCCCCGTCCTTCCTTTTCAGTTTTCTTCTACTTTACATACTTTGTGATCCAGTGACCCTGGACCCTTGCTGGCCTTCTTTCTGTTCTTTGACCATGATGCTCCATTTCCTGACTTGGAATGTTCTGACTGTCCCTGGTGCCTAGGACTGTCTCTCTCTCCTCATAGCTTTCCTAACTTCCTTCAAGTCTCACTTTAAGGGCTTAGCTTCCGCAAGAAACCTTTCCAAGTCTTTATTGCCTTCCCCTTGAGATTATTTCCAGCTTACCCTGTATATCCATCTATTTTGTACATAGCTGTATGTTGTATGTTGTCTCTACCCTTAGACTATGAGCTGCTTGAGGCTATGGACTTTTTTTTTCTTTCCTTCCTTTGTATCTTTAGTGCTTAGCACAGTGTCCAGTGCTTCATAAAAGCTAGTTGACTAACTGGCAGGGGAATTATTTAGTTGGTTTTATCCAATGGGCAGAATGTGATAAGAGTTTCATATAACTTTATTAAGGACTCAGTATTATGTCTGCTTCCAAAAACTCTTGTAGCAAAATTCAAGATCACTTGGTATTTTCTAAAATTAAACCTGTGGAGTAGTGATATTGACATTGGAGATTGCATTCTCCATGTGAATGACTTGAGACACTAAAAAGAGTCTCCAAGGACTAACTGGGCTGGGCAAATACAGCATTGGGATGCCATTTTTTTTTCCAGCTACAGGCAGACAGTAGGATGACCTTTTTACATTGCTGCTTCCTATTTTCTATTTAACAGTAAAAAAAGCCAGACACACAAAAATGAAATAGTTATTGAAAGTAAAAGTTTTTTAAAAATAGTAAAAATTCCAATGCCTTCTCATGACATAAAGGTCATCCTGGGTTCTTGAAGGCTATGACAGTGGAGTTCAAGCTCTAACAGATCTTGCCAAGCTAGAATGGATGGCTTCAAAGGGATGGAGTAGGGGTCTGTGTGTGTGTGTGTGTGTGTGTGTGTGTGTGTGTGTGTGTGTGTGTGTGTGTGTTTGCTGAGTATGTTGGGGAGGGTGTGGAGGTCTTGATGAGTAGTTACATTCAAATATCTGAAAGACTGTCATCTGAAAGTAAAAAGAGATGTGTTCTGTTTAGAGCCAGAGAACAGAATTAGGGGTGATGCCTGGAAATTACAAAAAGCTAAATTTGAGTTGGTGGAAGGAAATACTTTCAAAGGCAGAAGAGCTGATTTGGGAGGTTGTGCGTTACCCTTTGCTAGAGGTTTTCAAGCCGAAGTTGGGCATGCAGTAGAGGGAATTCTTATGCAATTATGAGTTGGATTGGAAGGCTTCTAAGGTTCTTTCCAACTTGGAGATTCTGAGGATTTGTACAAAACCAACTGCGTCTTTTGCATTTTTCTTTATCACCAGCTTGGCCAAGATCAGTCAGTCAATAAGCATTTATTTATTAAGCACGTTATTAATCTAGGCACTATGCTAAGCACTGGGGACACAAAGAAAGGCAAAAACAGTCCCTTCCCTCAAAGAGTTTACAATCTAATGGGGGAGATAATGGGCAAACAACTATGTACATTACATACAAGATATATTCAAGATAAATAAAGAGGGAAGGCATTAAAGGGGTAGGAGTATGAGAAAGTCTTCTTCCAGAAGGTGGGATTTTAGCTGAAGGAACTTGAAAGAAGCTAGAGAAGCCAGGAGAAGTAGATGAGTAAGGCAAACATTCTAGTCATAGGGGGCAACCAGTGCAGAGGCATGATGTGGGGGAGATGGAGTGTCTTGTGGGAGGAACAGTGTCCCAGGACTGCAAAGTATATGATGGAGAGTGAAGTATAAGAAGACAAGTTGAGGTTTCTTTTTTGGCCACAACAGCTCTTGAAGATCCTTTATAAAGTCATTTAAGTGATTGAACACTGCTTTAGTCAAGGAAACACCTGCATAGAGGACTTCGCAGAACCGAAGGATGTAAAATTTCTGATGAGATTGAAAGGCTTGCTAAGGGTCAGGCAAAGTCCTTGGCATAGACTAGAAAAAGCTACAAGGTGCAAAAAGGAAAGTGGCCAGAGGGGCCTTGAGGCAGCTAGATTTCTTTGTGGAGAAGGGCTTTGTAAATGGCTGGATAGAAAGAGAGACTCCTCAGATGGTGGGTACCTTCCCTACAGTTTATATTTGAAATCAGAAGCTTATGTATTATGTATCCAAGAAGGTAAAGGATAAGGTCTAGACCTGTAATTTATTTGGTATTCATTCATTAAATAAACATTTATTAAGCACCACAATGCCAGGCACTGTGCTAAGCATTGGGGATACAAAAAGAGGCAAAAGACAGTCCCCGCCCTAAAGGAGTTTACAATCTAATGGAGGAAACTACATGCAAACAAACATGTATGAAGCAAGCCATACACAATACAGGATAAATAGGAAATAATTAGCAGAGGGAAGGCACCAGAATTAAGAGAGTTTGGGGAAGGCTTCCCGTAGAAAGTGTGTCATTAGTTGGGACTTAAAGGAAGCCAGTGAGGTCAGTAGTTGGAGTGGAGGAGGAAGCATGTTCCAGTATGGGGGAACAGCTACAGAAAGTAGGAAGCTCCCTCCAGTATGAAGTGGCTGGACCTTGCCCTGAGTTTATCTTTACCTTCCCCCATCCAAGAGGCAGCATGGCTTATTGGATAGGGAGCCAGCTTTTTCAGTCAAGAAGACCTAGGTTCAAGTCCTATTTCTGACACTTATTAGCTGTGTGAGCAGGGATAAGTTATCTAATAATATGTATTGAAGGTAAAATTAAGTTTTTATTTTGGAAGGGGAGGGGAAATGGTTGAAGATCTGTACATGACTGTATGACCCCAGGCAAGTCACTTAAACACCCACTGCCAACTCTCTGAGATATAAATTGCCAAGAATGTGCCTCTTGGGTGGAGGAAGGTAAAGATAAACTCAGGGCAAGGCCTAGTCACTTCATACCAGACTTCATGTAGTCCCAGAGCTAAAATGATAGAAAAATAGCTGCTTACCTCTCCCAGAGCACAAATTGTACCTTGTGAAGCTGGGAGTAAAAAACTAAGCTGATTAGAGTTTAATTTTATTTGTTAGGGTTTACAGAGTAAGGTTACAATTTCATTTTATCTAAAATGAATCTATGATTTAATACCTGTGGCTCTTCTATGAAGTTATTTGTGAAAGGAAATTGATATTTGTAAGAGGTAACATGGTTTATTGGATAGACGGCCGACTTTGAAGTCAGGGTGACCTCAATTCTGGTTCTGCTTATGACACATCCTAGCTATGTGACATAACCTTTTAATGTTTCAGGAAACTTTCTAGGTTTCTAAGTTACAGGCAAGTTGGAGATCTGTAATGGTAGAGAGAATTTTCACATTGGGAATTACCTCGCCTGATGAAATCATAAGCTTGAACCAAAAATAAGCTACATCCATCACAGACCTCCAACTTGTTTCTTTTTATGTTATTATTAAGCAGGAGACGAATTCATCTTTAGGGTTTATAAGAGAAGAAAACCCTTAATTTTAGATATAATACTTACGTTCTTATCTTATTTATATAGAAGGGTAAGAAATAAATGGTGAATCAAAAAACAATAGATGAAGAGTATTACATCAATATATAAAACATTAACCAAGAAAACATTTCATATTTAACCTAGTGGATATGTCTTAGGGAGTGTCCTGAGGATCAGCTAGGTGAGGTGATTGTTTAAAGTCATACAGTGAGGTCTGATCTGAACCCAGGTCTTCCTGACTCATGCACTCTATCCACCACAGTTATCCCTTCCACATCGCAGCTTTCCCCATGGCAGTTTCCATATATCCCAAATCATATAAGAAATTAAATGGGAATTTTTTGGGAGTTTTGCGGAAGCCACATAGGAAAAGTGAAGGTCAGCAGATAACAAGGAGCCTGTGACCAAATACTTAACACAAATTTCACAATAAGGTATTGTAAACACCCCATAAAAAAAGAAAAAAATTTCCGATTTCTTCGTCAAAATGAAGGGAGGGCCAAAAATTTTTACAGGGATTTTCCAGATCGCTGGGGCTCTGGGTCCCTAACCCCCTCCATGTGGAAAGGATAACTGTATACCACACCCACCTCTCAGGATTATTTGAAAGCTTTTTTTTTTTTTTTTTTTTTTACGATTATTACTTAAGATTTTTATCATGAAATCACATTAATTTAACAAAAAATATTTTGCTAAGCACTACAGAAAGCTTTTCTAAAGAACCATTTCCCCTCCTCTTCCAAAATAAAAACTATCTTTACCTTCAATACATATTATTTATAAATTTTCTTTTCTTTTCTTTTTTTTTAGTAGCTTAGTACTTTCCATGTGACAGTATAGATAAAAAAAAAAATAACATGCAGAGAGCTTGAAAGGTGTGGACCCTGCTGCTTTATAATTTCATCAGCACTTCTATCAGTGCTTTTAAAATAGCCGATTAGACAGCTTCAATTTTAGATGTGAAATGAAAAGAAGGAATCTCATGCCCAGTATCTCTCTGAGCTCCTAGGGAGTGTGTCTGCCCTTAGGGAAAGCCAGATCTTATTTTATCTGTCCAATATTGCATAGCTAGACCGTAGATGTGTAGAAAGACGATGGTTTTTAGTTCCACTGCACTCAGTTGTGCAAACTTATCTTTTTAGGGCCAAAGAAGAACCCAAACCCCAGGCGACGCAGTAAGTAAACCGAGAGTGCAGTAGACTTCCTCGCCCTCTGTCCCACTCCGCTTCCCACCCCTCTGACGGTATTAGCTTAACACTAATACTTGGTAGACTGCAGCTAGTGTTGTCATCTGCTGCTTTCTCGACTGGCTTGTAAGACAGCTAGCTGCCTGTAGCTTCTTACTTCATCCACGATACTGGCTGGATGTGGTTTTTTGCTGCCTGCTTGTGGATTGGTGAAGTGTCAAACCTCTATTTCTCTCTACTCTAATTGGCTGACAGATGATCGCAGCTCACACTCCCATTGGCTGTAGCTTTCTCCCCGCCTGTCTCTTTCTCTTTCTTTTTTTTTTTTGTTGTGATTGGATAAGAAAACATTTGACCACAGAGTATTATTGATTTGGTAATTTAGTCACATTATTTGCTTATTTAAACAGGTGGTTTCCCTTTAGTGGGATCACTGAGCTGGTAAATAACGTTCTACAACCACAGCACAAACAACAAAATGAAAAGGAGTCCCAGACGTAAGTAAGCTGCTCTATGTAGACTAAATATTGTCTCTTAGTATAACACACTGTAGAGCATGTTTTTTTTAATTGCCCATTGAAAAGAATAACCTCAGGAAAGTTTCCACGTTAGACTGTGACGACCTTTGATTGACATCTGGCCCCTAGAAATTAAAAAGAAGGAACATAGGATATTAGGATTTCCAAGGTGGATAGAGATAATATATAGTCTAGTTCTCTCCTATTCCACATGAGAGAACTGAGATTGGGAAAGTAACTTCCGCAAGGTCATATAGGGTGTGTCTGAGTCCAGGTTTTCTGACTCCAAATCCAGTTTTCTTTTCTTGGCACCATGCAACAAGTTTTAAAAAATGGAAACTATGGAGGAGATAAAAAGACAGTTTTCTCTGAAATTCCTGTATAAATAGTATAAACAGTATGCACTATTGAAAATATTTCTATTTCCAGTAACAGACTCAATTATTTGTCTCATCTGAAAACTTTAAAAATTGTCTAGACCTTTGATGCTTTAATAATTTCATTTAATGATTTCTTTCATAGTCAAAACATTTATAATGTCATTGTGTGAATAATCCCTCCATCTATGCATATTGTGATCTTTCCATACCTTAGTATATGTTTTTCAAGAATTGCTACAGTTAAAAACAAGTCATCACCTGTTGGCCAACATCCTCATGATGAGCCTTTCTGAGTTTATCTAGGCTGCTCCTAGGACAAAGTATGTCCCTTAGCCTATAAATGAAGCTTATACAACAAAACCTTTAAGAGTCCATGGCCACCTCCAAACTACAATAGAGCATTGGAGTAGAACTTTGGTTCAATTTAAAAATTACTAGTCGAACTAAAAAAATATGAAAAACTAGTCATCATGAAAAATTTCTAACAAGTCTTACGCAAGGAGATGAGAACTTATGCCAAAGACAAGAACTGTTTTCCTTTAGGTATCAACAAAAGAAACTTCTTTCCTCCCCTCATGATTCTATTTTGGGAGGAGAGTACTAATCCTTCCTTCCTTCCCTCCTTCCTTCCTTCCTTCTTTCCTTCCTTCCTTCCTTCCTTCCTTCCTTCCTTCCTTCCTTCCTTCCTTCCTTCCTTCTTTTCCTTCCTTCCCTCCTTCCTTCCCTCTATCTTCCTGTCTTTGTTCTCTCTCTTTTTTCTTTCTTCCTTCTTCCCTTTCTTTCTTCCTCCTTCTTCCTCTCCCATCCTTCCTTCTTTTCCTTCCTTCCATTCTTTCTTCTCTCCCTCTGTTTCCCTCTCTCCCTCCATTTCTCCTTCTATTTCTCCCTCCCTTTCTCCCTCTCTCCTTTCTTTCTTTCTTTCTTTCTTTTTCTTTCTTTCTTTCTTTCTTTCTTTCTTTCTTTCTTTCTTTCTTT